>NW_027551561.1:2779775-2786179 GCF_008692635.1 Crocuta crocuta | reverse complement strand
CACTAAGTAAACTTAAGAAAAAAATTTTTTTTAATTTAAGATATGTACCACTCTCCCCTGGCATGCCTTTGCTCTTACCCTGTTCTTTTCTCTTTTATTACTTGAAGTCTCTGAAATTACTTTTATATTCTTGTTTATAGTCTGTCTCTCTGAAGGCAGCAACTTCCTCTGCCTTGTTCTTTCTTGAATCTTTTGTGCCTAGACTAGGGCTAGCACATAGTAGATTGTCAGTTAATATCTGATGAATGAATTTTAGCACTTACCAGTTGCAAAACACACTGGGAAGAAATTGTGTATTTATAATAGGGAGATGTGTAATGCCTAAACTTCAATAACTAAAAGATAAGCATCAAAATTTTTAAAAATTAATTAAAAAAAACCAATATTAGGGGTCAACTGGGTGGCTCAGTTTGTTAGGGCTTTGACTCTTGACCTCAGCTCAGGTCTTGATCTCGGGGTTGTGAGTTCAAGCCCTGCTTTGGGCTCCACACTGGGTGTGAAGCCTACTTTAAAAAAAGGGGGGGGCGCCTAGGTGGCTCAGTTGGTTGGGCGCCTGACTTCAGCTTAAATCATGACCTCACAATTCATGGGTTCGGGCCCCACATTGGGCTCTGTGCTGACAGCTCAGAGCCTGAAGCCTACTTCAGATTCTGTGTCTCCCTCTCTCTCTCAAAACTAAACATTGAGAAGAAAAATTAAAAAGAAAAAACCAACTAATATTAGTAAGAATACTGAGGAACGGACTGTCTTGTTTGCCACTGGTGGAAATACAAAGTTGTCCGAGCTTTTGTAAGTGGTGAGTCATGGGTGATTTTTATCTCAGTTTTTATGGTTTGCTGTGTTTCTCATTTTTTCCATTAATTGCTTTTCCCCCATCAATTACTCTTTAAATCAGAAAAATCCCTGCATCTTCCTTCCTGCCCCCCTTTAAAATTATTAACTTGGCTGGATCCTTGCAACTCCTCATTCTGGTGTCTTGTGTGCTTGCAAATTTAGGAAGTGAATCCCAGCAGGGCTGGTCTTGCTCTGCTGTTGAGCATCTTCCCCTAAAAATGTTTGATCTGAAGCCCGTAGCAGGTGTCTCTGGAATGATGCAGTACTGGTCACTGCCGACTGTGTGTGCAGAGTCGCTCCTGTTTGCAGGGCTGGTTTGGGGGCCCACAGGAAAGGTGGGGTCCCACGACCTTTCCTGCCAAGATCCAGGTCTCCACAGACAGGGGAAGCCTAGCAGTTCTTAGCAGATACCCCGCCCGACTCCCTCGCTGCTTGGGATTGAATTAAAAACAATAATAATCTGCTCTGTGCAGCTGGACTTCTGATGCCTGCTTCCCCTTGACACATCCGTGCCCCGTTCCGCCAATGCCCAGGCAGCTGGCCCTCCCGTGTGGGGCCGCAGGCCCCCGGAAGGGAGGCTGCAGCTGAATCACCAGTGGGCCATTCTTCCATTTCCCGTTGGCAGTTGGACATTTTTGTTTAATTATGTTGCTTTCTGGGCTTGGCAGTTAAGTTCCAGAGCACCCGGTGGGCCACCTGATGGCGGGGAGCCGGTAAAGGAGGCTGCACATCCTCAGTTCCCTGCCCCGGGCTGGTGCATCCATGCTCTGTCAGCTTTGCGCCTCCTAGACCCTGGTCCTCTGACAGCTGGCTGAGCCAAGCTCAAGAACCTGCCAGTAGACTGTGCGTTGTTTTGAGTGGCACCGAGAGCTGAGGATTGGAGCCGACCCAGGATGTTGCTTCCCTAGTGTTTGTGGGTGAGTGACACCCACAGTGACAGCCGGTACTCCCAAGTGCGGGAACCCCCTGAGGTGGGGAGAGTGCTGGATTCTACTACTTGGTCTTCGCTTAGGATAGCATTGTCCCCTCTCCCTTGGAGCTCCGGGGAGCACAGTAGAGCCGGGAAGCAGGGGAGCACCTGCCTGCTGATGGGGTTCAGAAGCACCAGTAGAAAGCCTCCCTTCCTGCCTTAACCACCTGGTGTTGGGGACGCACATGTAGTTCATTTCCTAATCCATCTTCATCTTTACGCTATTTATTGTTTATGTATTTCTTTTGAGAGAGAGACAGAGAGAGCAGGGGAAGGACATAGAGAGAGAGAATCTCAAGAAGGCTCCGCACTATCAGTGCAGAGCCCGATGCGGGGCTCGAACTCAAAAAACACGAGATCATGACCTGAGCCGAAATCAAGAGTTGGACGCTTAATCACCTGAGCCACCCAGGCGCCCCTCATCTGTGTGCCTTTTAGAGGAAGTGCCCGTGGGAGAGTTGGGAGAGGAGAGTTGTCTTGGAACAGGTGTGGCCTTCTGTCGGCCTCTTTCGCAGCTTGAGCCTGGGTGGGACTCAGACTCCCCTGCCGCGTCACAGACCACGGAGGCCAACGGGATTGTAGCCTCACGTGTTCATTTCCCTGTACTGCAGTGTCTTCTGCTTCTTTCACCCCTTAGGCCTGATGGGGCTCAAAAGGACTCTGTGATTTATCCTGCTTGGACTTACCCACCTTTTTCGCTTTACTTCTTCCAGCTTAAACTTTGGAACAAATACCGAATTTCCAACATTCCATCACTAATATTCCTAGACGCCACCACCGGGAAGGTCGTGTGCAGGAATGGGCTGCTGGTGATCCGTGATGACCCAGAAGGTAGGAGCTTGGCGTGTCCATCCCATACTCCCTGCCCTGTCCCCCTACCCTGACTTCATCCCCGCTGGTAGAGAACATACAAGCGAAATATACATGAGGGTGTTTGTTTGGCTAGAGGATATTGTCGTGATGAAATTACAGTATTCTACAGGTCAGGGTTAAGATTTTTAAAGGGATCAGAATGTCCCTCCTGGAGGCTCTCATTCATGGGCCAAAGGAGATAGACTCTGAAAAAGGAAGTTCAGTCTTGAGGGCTGAGGAGGCCGTTGAGAAGCAGCGAGAGCCCAGAGATGGACTTCTGGTGATGATTCCATGGTAGCCTCAGTGGTCGTGAGGCTTTTTTCTCTTTAAAATATTACCCTAGTGAAGTCATAGACTTGGTGTTGCTCTCCCGGCCTCAAGGGTGACTGACCTCACTTCTTGGTGCTGCCCAAGTCCCGCAGCCGTGGCCTTGGCAATGTGCCAGGTGTCGGCTGCCCTGACCACCCTGATCACTGGCTCTCCGAGTCTGTTTCTGTCTCACTGGCCCTGGAGTCTTAAAAGCATCCTAAGGTCTTCCCTTCCTTGCTTACTGATCAGTTAGGGGATTCAATCCTGGTCACAAATGTTCCTGGTAAAAATTTCACCTGCTTCAAAGAATGGCCCTTGGCAGCACACGTGCGCGAGCACGCCCCCCCCACACACATTTTGAGCTTGTTAAAAATGCAGATTTCGCGCGCGCGCACACACACACACACTCTCTCTCTCTCGCTCTCTCTCTCTCTCTCTCTCTCTCTCTCTCTCTTTACTCTGAGCTTGTTAAAAATGCAGATTTCCCAGCCCCACCCCCAGAGATATTTGGGTCCGTTTGTTTCAGGGTGGGCTTGGCCATTCGCACATTTAGTCCCAGTCTGCGTGTCTCCCGTTCTCCCCTCCCCCAACCCCAGGCGACTTTTGAGGCAGTGGTCCACAGACCACCCTGTGAGAAAGCACTGTGCTGTTGCTCTTCCTGCCTGGGGCTTAAGTGTCATCAGAATGGAGAACATCTGGGTTGAGTGAGTTTTACTCTTTCCTTTTACTGGATTTAATTCTCATTTGGTTCCCTGGGCCCCAACCCAGCCCGACTGAATCAGAATCTCTGGGGGTGGGCCCCTGGAGCATCATATTTTAAAATTCTCCAGCTGATTCTAAAAACGCATCAGAGCGGAGAGCCACTGCGATCCTGGGGCTGGTACTTGACAAAACTCAAGGTTAAGACATGAGGCAGTGACTCCCCATCCTGACCCATCATCAGACTTACCTGGGGAGTGTGTCTTGCTCTGTTTTGGACATACATCTTCAGCCTTGGCCCCGGATCCCAAGACTCATAGTGTGACCTGGGCTCCCCAGGAGCTGGGTCCTGTGATCGATCACCCAGGTTCGGGAACCATTGTCTTGAAGGCAGGTGGGGCTCTGCCATGGAGAAGGTTCTGCCTTTGATCCTGTGTTTTAGCTCCAGATCCTAAGCGTGTGTTGACAGATACTATTTGATGATGGAGCTGTCATGCCCTGCCCCTGTGGGGACTCTCGGGTCAGAGGCTGAAAGGAAGAGTCTTCACGTTCTTAACCACCTGTTGCCTCTTTCAGGTTTGGAATTCCCTTGGGGACCCAAGCCCTTCAGGGAAGTCATTGCGGGGCCCTTGCTTAGAAATAATGGACAGTCCCAGGAGAGCGGCAGCCTGGAGGGGTCTCACGTGGGAGTCTATTTCTCCGCACACTGGGTGAGTGTTCGGTCCCTAAGTTTGGTCCCCTTAGTCCAGACTAAGCAGGAATGAAGCGGTGATGTTGCCCCTGAGACCAGGGGGGTTGGCTTTGGGGGTGTGACTGCTCGGGTATCACTTGCCGGTTCTTGCTTCCTCCTGCACCTGACGGGTGGCTTGCGTGCCCTGAGCACTTCTTATTTTGAATGATAGTAGCAGCAAGAAGATTACTTCCTTTGGTCTGAAAGGGTGGCCTTTCTCACCCATTCTCATGAGGCGTCTGCTGGTCTCCAAGGGGGTTGGTTTGAACTGCTGCCTGCTGGCGTGCGTGTGGGCCGGAGGAACCTGTGCGGGAGGCTCGGTTACAAGAGGCATGTTTGTTTCTGCCTCTTTAATGAGCTGGGTCTTGCTATCCCACTCCTCCTTGGGTCTTGCTTACCCGCCCTCTGCGGGTATGTGGCCGGGAAACGGGAAGACGAAGGTCCAGGGTCAAGGCGCAGGACCCCACTCTCCTCTTGCAGTGTCCCCCCTGCCGAAGCCTCACCCGGGTCCTGGTGGAATCCTACCGGAAGATCAAGGAGGCAGGCCAGAAGTTTGAGATCATCTTCGTCAGTGCAGACAGGTAACGGGTGCGGGGAAAGGGCCGAGCGGCTCCCTTCCCTGGAGGTGGTTAACGTGCGTTTCTTTTGCCTTCCACTTCTCGCCTCCTAAGTGTAGAGCGTGGAGATGGGGATTGGGGCAGGCACATCTGGGATGATTGGCAGACGGACAGATGCATTTCAAATTTTCTCATGCAACTGTTTGAGAGGGAGCCGAGAAAAACCTGTTCTTGCTGTCAATATTGGGGCACGCCCTGCTTCCGGCCTGGTTCATTTGAGGTTAGGATGCAGTTTTTGATTCTTTCAGCTTTGTGGATTGTGATGAAAGGCGTGGAGGGGGAGGGATGGAAAGAAAAGAACCAGAGGCTAATGGAACACGACACCTATCTCAATGGCTGGGCAGGAATTTTTTTTTCACTTGCGCCCCGTACTTTGCCTGGGGGCTGTCCTAAACACCAGAAGGACGGACGATCGTCCTGGGGTACGTCAGGTACTTCCCGCCTCAGTGTCCTCCGCTGCAGGCCCTTTCGCTGGTTTTATTCATCAGTGACCTTCCTTCATCACAAAACTCCGGCTCTGGTTTGGACTGAGCCACTAGCTGCTTCTGCTTCCCGAGTCCCTGTTCACAGAAGGGTCTCTGAGATGCCAACACACTGAGGACCTTTTGTATCTTTTTAAAAAAAATTTTTTAAGTTTATTTATTTATTTTGAGAGAGAGTGAGCTCATGGGAGGGGCAGAGAGAGAGAAGGGGGGAGAAGGAGAATCCCAAGCAGGCTCTGCACCACCAGTACAGAGCCGGATGTGGGGTTCGAACCCATGAACTTTGAGATCATGACCTGAGCCAAAATCAAGAGTCAGACTCTTAACCAACTGAGCCACCCAGGCGCCCCAACATTTTGTGTCTCTGATATGTGCGCAGTACCGTGCTCGGTATATTGTCCCATAGTCCTGCCCTGCTCCCCAGCTCCCCATCTCTGTGTGTGACTGGGGATAAGCAATCATCACTTTTTTATTCTTTTTAAAAAATTTTTTTTAATGTTGATTTATTTTTGAGAGTGAGCACGGGAAGAAGGGCAAAGAGAGGGAGACACAGAATCTGAAGCAGGCTCCAGGCTCCAAGCTGTCAGCACAGAGCCCGCCGTGGGGCTTGAACTCATGAGCCGTGAGATCATGACCTGAGCCGAAGTCGGACACTTAACCAACTGAGCCCCCCAGGTGTCCCAGTCATCACTTCTTTTCAAGCTTTAAAAAACATCAGCTTTATTGAAGTGTAATTCACATGCCATAAAATGCATACGTTTTGGGCGTACGATTCAGTGAATATCGAGCCATGTGTGCACCCCTGTGATTGTCACCGTGAAGCAGAGAACGTTTCCATCATTCACAAGGTGCCCTCGTACCCCTTTTTGGTCAGTGCTCACCCCCAGCCCCCAGCCCCAGGGCCCCCCAGT
>NW_027551561.1:2716998-2779614 GCF_008692635.1 Crocuta crocuta | reverse complement strand
TTTTTTTTTTTTTAATGTTTTATTTATTTCTGAGAGAGAGAGGGAGAGAGACAGCATGAACAGGAGACGGTCAGGGAGAGAGGGAGACAAGAATCTGAAACAGGCTCCATGCTCTGAGCTGTCAGCACAGAGCCTGACGCGGGGCTGGAACCCACGAACTGTGAGATCATAACCTGAGCTGAAGTCGGACGCTTAACTGACTGAGCCACCGAGGCGTCCCCTGTCATTCCTAGAGTTGTTCATACAGAGCCACAGGTCTGTGCTCAGTTAAAACTGTGCTCCTGTACCCAAGACTGTTACGTGCACAAATGAGAAGTTTGGGGGGCGCAATGTCGCTGTACCTGTAGGCTGCTTACAAAACTACCACCTGCCCGTGTTGGAAATAGAAACCTGGGCGCGAGTTCAGCTGGTAGGATCCACGGGAACAGGCCACTTGAAATGGCCTGGCGGCTCCGTCCCCATCCACCCGTCGTGTGGAGGCTGTTGCTGCGTGGTCACCAGAAGGGGTAGGATAATGTCCCCCTGTAGCCCGGTGTTTGAGGGGTGCCATGTTCAGAGGCGCTGGTGTCTGCAGAGCCCTGGGCGTAACTTGGTGGAGGGGGGGGACCCTGCGGTGGTGCTTTCGGGGAGCACAGAGCCTTGTTTCCACGTGTGCCTCTAGGTCAGAGGACTCGTTCAAACAGTACTTCAGTGAGATGCCCTGGCTCGCTGTCCCCTACACCGACGAGGCCCGGCGGTCACGCCTCAACCGGCTGTACGGAATCCAAGGTAGGCGTTCCTGACTCCCGGGGGTCCCTGGAGACCTGCTCATCTGGGCTCACCACCTCTTTGGCTTTTCTTGTAGAGGGGAAAGGACAGCTTTATTTCCATATATGTTCATGTCCCTTACCGTCTCAGAAATGACATGCCGTGAATTCTGCGGTATGTAAATTACACTTCATTAAAGGCATTTAAAGAAAAAAGGACTAGTCCAGGTCAAACAGCTACTTCTCACCACGTGACCTAGTGGGTTCTCATGCAGTTGGGCCATGGAGCTCACGCTCCCAAATAACTTGGCCAAAACCCCTAACCTGAGGGCTCTACTGTGAAACAGACCTAAGAGTGATCTTTGGTTCCATCAGTCAGACTCTCAGAGCCTCAGTTTCCTCATCTGCAAAATGGGCATGGTAAATCCCCACCACAAATAATTGCTAGGAGCATTAGTAGGATGACGTATGTAAAGCACTTCACGGTTCCTGAGGCACAATAGTGAGGGCTGAGTGGCAAGTACCTTCTCGGTGAGAAAATCCCTGTCCAGTGTTGAAAAATGGGACTCGAAGTACTCATCATGGTGTTTTCCAGAACACCATGAGACAAACTGTGTTATTAAGTGAGACAAACTGTGTTTTTATTCTCTGTTATGTGAAACCTCCTTCCCAGCCTTCACCCACCCAGTTTTCTCTTGGTAAAGCACTTAGCTGGCCTGTTAAGAAATATATCCATTCTTATATGTCAATTACATCTCACTTGTAAGAGAAGAATTAAACTCATTTCCTTGAAGCAGTTCTACCAGATCCTGGTTAGCCCTACACAGACACAGCTAATATCTGAGATCTCCATGCTGCTTGCGTTAGAGGGAGTTTAAAAAAAAGCCTAAATCAAAATTTAGCCACAAATTCCACAGCTGCTGGGAGAACTCATCAAGTTCTTTTTAAGCTTTTTCTTCACCATTTAGAGTAAGCATATAGCTCTGTTTGGAGCTAAAGTTTCCAAAAAATTAATATTTAATTTTAAGCCGGTGCTTCTGCATTTCATATGTGCATGAGTCCTCTAGGGATCTTGTGAAAATGCAGATTCAGATTCCCTGGGTCTGGCTGGGGTGGGGCTGAGATCCTGATTTCTAGCAAGCCCCCAGGTGACACTGCTGCTGGTGGCCCAGGGACCACACTTGCACATTTATTTTTATTTATTTTTATTTTGAGAGAGAGAGAGCACGCGCACATGCACAAGCAGGGGAGAGACAGAGAGAGAGAGAGGAGAGAATCCCAAGCAGGCTTTGAGCTATCAACGTGGAGCCCAACATGGGGCTCGATCCCACAACTATGTGATCATGACCTGAGCTGAAATCAAAAGTTGGATGCTCAACCGACTGAGCCACTCAGGCATCCCGAGGAGGCTCATGACTCCTAGTAATAAAAAAAAAAGATTAAAAAAAAAGAAAAAGATGAAAGCAGCTCCCTTTGCAAACAAAAGCCTAGTGATAATAACGTTGCTTACTGGTCCAGAAGGTACCAAGTTGAGTAACTTAAAGAAGATGCCACAGACTTTTTCCTTCCCGCACTGTGTTTGCACAGAGACTTAAAACATGAGTGCCTTGGCATAGGAGCATTATCTGTTGAGATGAGTGTCAGGAGCGACCTTTGGCCAGTGGGACTGACCAGAGCGTTAAATTGCCACTTTGTGATGATAAGTAAAACTTCAGGCCTCCCCATTCATTCATTCATTTGTTCCTTCAACCAGTATTTACTGAGGGCTGACTAGAAGGTATTGTGTTCTTCCAGACATGGGAGATACAATCTTTAGTAAAAATGGACACAGTCCCGGGGCGCTTGGGTGGCTCAGTTGGTTAAGCACCCGACTTTAGCTCAGANCTCTCTCTCTCTCTCTCCTAGAAATAAATAAAAAAAACATTAAAAAAAAATTAAAAAAAAAAAAAATGAATGAATGAAAACACCTTCTTGCTCCTAGGATTCAGATCTTCACCCTAAAGGTAACTCTGCGAATTACTGAAAGGAGATGCAACGATCCTATTGTCACTGTACAGTGGGAAACAAGTGCAACCAGCCAGTGTGAATATTACTCAGCCTTAGTTCCTAGGCTGTGACTAGAAGCTCTTGGAGGGGCTCCAGGTGAGACCCATTGGTAGGCTGGCTAGTTCCAGGCCTTTCCTTAGTGTTACCTACACCTTGCTGCCCTTCAGGGCCCGTGTCTATGCGCGGCTGTGCCCTGCTTCCTCTGAGGACCACGGATTTCTCTTCTTGGTCCTTACAGCAATATTGGGACATTCCTGAGTCTTCTCTCTTCCCTCACCAGCAGGTGTCTTTGACGTAAGTCTTGCTCTAACTCCTTCAGTCGTGTCCTGGCTTCTCCTGTCCCTTTCTGTCAGCTCTTGTACATGTCTGTGTGCACGTATGTATTCACACACAAATGAGTCACACAAGATGTGACTGTGTGACATGGTTGGGCCTTGGAGCATGCCCTCACTGATGACTGGGGAGGCATCTTACACATGGAGACCAAGAAGAAGGTCAACTGTCTTACCTCTGCCAAGCTTGGGGCCTCTTGGATCTTTGCCTGGGACATTGTTTCCCTTTCTTGTCTTATTCTACCCTCCCTGATACCACCACTCTAGTCTAGGCCACCAACAGCCCAGTCCCATCCCTACGTCCTACTGCTGAGTGACCTTGAGCTAGTTACTTATCCTCTATCTCTCTTTTTAAAGTTTATTTGAGAGAGAGAGAGAGCACAAGCAGGGGAGCGGCAGAGAGAGAGAGGGGGAGAGAGAGGATCCCAAGCAGGCTCTGCTGTGTCAGTGCAGGGTCCAAAGTGGGTCTTGAAAATCATGAATTGTGAGCCCATGACCTGGACTGAGATCAAGAGTCAGATGCTTAACCAACTGAGCCACCCAGGGCCCCCATTTATCCTCTCTTTTCTCAGTAAAATTGGGAGATTTCAGTGCTGGGCATAGAGTAGGCACTTAATAAGCATTTCACTGATTAACTTGGAGGGAAAAGAAGGAGGAAATTACATTTTACAATAAAAAAATAACTTTTGGATGTCAAAAAACTTAAACAAAGGCAACCAACAATATTAATAACATGTATGGCAAATAACCAGTATCTTTCCTAAGAAAAAAAGCTCTCCTTAGACACCAATGCAAAAAGAGAGGATTTAGTCAAAAGAATGTATAAGATAGGAGGTAGGCAGTTCATCTAGTACATTGGTATGACATAATCATATCATTTTCATGACATGGAAAATGTTCAGCGTACTTTACTTCCATGATTTACAGATGAAAACATTGAATTTGTATCTATCTCATTTGCAAAGAACTCCCACCACCCCCACCATCTCCGCCAAAAGAGAATCCCCAGTGTAGGGAAGAGAGTAGACTGCTAGTAGAAATGTAAATCAACACCACCTTTCAGGAGAGCAGTTGGCAATATACATCAGAGGCCTTTAAAAATCTACAAAACCTTTAATTTAGAAATCCCACTTGTGGAATTTATGCTTAAGAAATTATCCTATGGTACCCAGCAGAAGCTGAGCTGCTCTTGAGCAAGTGGTGGATTTTTGTTTTTGGTTTTTTCTTTCATCTGTTGTACATGTTGAATTTCATTATGGACCACAATTTTTTTCTTTTTTTTCCTTTAGTCCCTAGACAACCCAGAATTGAATCTGTAACCGCCTTTAGCAACTTTGCAATCTCACCTTTTTTGTCACATGCCCTTGACCTTGGTTTCATTTACTCTTCCTTTCCTGTTTTCCCTTCAGGAAGGTATTTTCATCTGTTTTTGTTGTACTATATCATGCACTTTTTAAGCAGCCTCTGATCCTTTTTGGAAGAAAGGGAGAGAGATTTAAATGCATAGGCGTCTCTTTCTTGAGATCCCGCTAATTACCAAGCCTGTGCACTGAGCTCAGTGGGAAATAAGAAACCAGAAGAGCAGCCCAGTGCTGCCCTTGAGTGGACAGGAGGAGATTTACATTGGGAAATATCTAGAGAGCAGAGTATGATGATGTCTTGAGGAACTAGAAAGTGTTGGTCCAGTAAGTGCCGTTTTGTACGAGGGCTTAGAAGACTGACACTTGGGGGCGCCTGGGTGGCTCATTCGGTTGAGCGTCTGACTTCGGCTCAGGTGCTGATCTCATGGTTCATGGGTTCGAGCCCCGCGTTGGGCTCTGTGCTGACAACCAGCTCAGAGCCTGGAGCCTGCTTCAGGTTCTGTGTCTCCTTCTCTCTCTGACCCTCCTCCTCTTGTGCTCTGTCTCACTCTATCTCTCAAAAATATATAAATGTAAAAAAAATTAAAAAAAAAAAAAAAGACTGACACTTGTCCCAGAGGGCAGAACAGGTGCTGCTCCAGCACGGGGCCACTCCACACAGAGGCACCTTTCTTCCCAAGCAGGTGCCATCAGTGAGCAGAATCTTTTCTCTCCAAGGTAGGGAGCTGCCCTTTTCTGGATGTGGGGACCAGCATGATGTAGGTATTCCTGATGGTCAGTGCTAAGGCTTTGGGGTCACTTGAAGCTAATAATTACCAGAAGGTGCTCTACATCATGCATGGGCAGTTTGAGGTGACAGTCTGTGCCGTCCCTCTGCTCTGTGATGAGATCTCATAAGGAAAGGTCACCAGCTCTGCGAGATTCGACACAAGTTTTGGACACACGTAGTGGAGGGTGCCCTGTAAAATGTTGGGCAGGGCACAGAAAATTTAAATGGGTCATTTTCTGTCTGCCTTCAGACAGCAGAAAAGGGAGCTCTTAGATTCCCCAGCTGTCAACCTATAAATACTACAGACATAGGAGCGCGGTTGTTAGGGGTGACTTAGCCAGAAAGTGGCTGACCATGACTGAGGGGGAAGAGAAGGGGGGTTCTCAGAGACACGCTGGTTTGGCATCGTCTCTTAAGGCCCCGGCAGGGTGGGGGTGGGAAGCATATATGTGGTCGTGGCTTCAAGGAGCCTTCAGTTGAGGATCAGAAAGCTGACCTGGAGAGGCCGTGTGCCCAGGCAAGCAGCGGCCGGCAGCCACAGTGATGGAATGTGAGATTCAGGTCAAGCCCAGCATTAGCCAGCCAGCCAGCCACCTCCGCGTCGGGCCAGCCCCGCTGGGCATACGGCCCTGCATACGGTCCCTGCCTTCTGTGCTAGTCTCTCTTCAGGGCAGACCTACCTGCTCTCCCAACCCCCACCTGCTGTTCCTCACTCTCAGGTTTATAGTCTCCCTGGCACAGTGTTTGTGCTGACTGCGTCCTTGACACTGACCTCTTGGGCTCAGCCTTAGGACTCCCTCCTGTAGGCAGCCTGGTGGGCATTGCCTGCTGACCTTGATCTGTCTGCCTCTGGCCCTGTCAAGCCGGACATGCACTAAAGCACGGAGGAGTTAGTGTAGAGAACAGCACAGGGTCCCTCTCAAGGCAACATCTCATGAAGGGCCGTGCCGTGGGCTAATCTGAGTCCAGATGAGACTCTGGCTTGGAGCTCTTGAACCAGGAGGGCTTCCTAGAAGAGGTGGCTCTGGAGCAGGGCCTTAGAGAGGACGGGATTTAGATAGGGAGTGTCTGGGGCAGAGGCCAGAGTGGATACCTGTACTGTACCGTAGGGCTGAGTGGCCAATACGGTCAACGATGCCACACCTTAGAGGGCCTTGAGCACCATGCTGAGGTCCTTGAACTTGTGATCAGTGCAGTAGTGCCACTCAGTCTGGACTGGAAGAGAAATCCCAGAGGCAGATTGTCCACTGCTATTTCTGATGGACGCACTGAGCGCCCACCGTGACCAGGCCTCGCACTGGGGCTCATGGCAGGCCTCCCTGTGGGCAGAGGGGGGCTGCTGCCTCAGTGCCCGTCTCCTGCCTCTGCCTCCCTCTGGCCTCGGGGTCACTTACTGTCTTCTGCTTTGTCGCATTATGGGGGTTCCATGTGCAGTAGGGCGTCTGGTTGCTGGTAGAGGCACACGTCATTAGAAAGTTCTCGTGCAGCATTTCATAACGACCTTACCCGTCAGCGGCGCTGTGCTAACAAGTACTAGTATACTTCAGAGATGCCGCGGGTTCGGTTCCAGACCACCATAATCAAGCAATGTCTCAGTAAAGCCAGATTAATTTTTTGGTTTTTTTATTGCCTATAAAAGTTATGTTTACACTACGGTGTAGTCTTGTAAATATTTATTTTTGAGAGAGCACAAGTGGGAGAGAGCTTGATGCGGAACTCGAACTCACAGACCAAGAGATCATGACCTGAGCCGAAGTTGAAGCCTTGACCGGCTGAGCCACGTCCCTACCGTGTAGTCTTTTTATTGAGTGTTTATTATGTGCTAAACATGGTTCCGTTTTCATATGTATTAAGTCAGTTAATCCTGGCCATGTGATCAACACCATGTGATAAAATCATTGCTGTATACTGTAGCCTGCTAAGTGTGCAGTAGCATCATGTCTAAAAAACGACGTACCTTAATCAAAAACTCTTTTTGTTGCCAGAAAATGCCAGCCATCATCTGACCTTTCAGCGAGTTGTAATCACTGATCACAGATCACCATAACAAGTGTAATAATGATAAAAAAGCTTAAAATATTGCGAGAATTCCTGACATGTTGACCCAGAGACATGAAATGAGCAAATGCTGTTAGAAAAAATGGCACCAGTCGGAGCGCCTGGGTGGCTTAGTTGGTTAAGCGTCCAACTTCAGCTCAGGTCACGATCTCACGGTTCTAGAATTCAAGCCTCGCGTCGGGCTCTGTGCTGACAGCTCAGAGCCTGGAGCCTGCTTCAGATTCTGTGTCTCCGTCTCTCTCTGCCCCTTCCCTGCTCATGCTCTGTCTCTCAAAAAATAAATGATTAACAATTAAAAAAAAAAACTTTTTTTAATGGAGCCGGTGGCCTTGCTTGAGCACAGTTGCCACAAACCTCCAATTTGTAAAACAGCAACAACAAAACGCATTATCTCTCAAGTGCAGTAAAGCGACTGTGATAAAACGTGGCGTGCCTGTACAACGGCATGAGTTTTCGCATCCCGCTGCCCTGACTACCCAAACAGAAGGTAGAAAAGTGCCTGTTCTGGGGCAGGGGTGGGGGTTGCGGGGAACAGCATTGCGCCGGCTGGAACAAAGCAGAGCGATGAGGGAGAGGGCAGGGCTGGCCCGGGGTTCCCCTGGTGACCACGAGCCGAGCTCCAGCGCGGCCCCCTTCCTCCCTGTTGGTGTGTCTGACGGCACAGTTTCTCCTGAAGACTCCGTCCCCTCCTCTCTGCCATAAAACATCTCTGTTATGTCATCAGGTGCATCGCCTAGAATGTCGGGGTGTCTCCCCCATCGCCTTGCTTCTTCCTTGTTGGAAGAAATACCATCAGGGCTTTCTGACATTCTGCCTCCGTTCTTCTAGAATCTTGCTCTTGCCCGTTCCAGTTTCCCTTCCCTTTCTTGCCTCCTTGTCTCTCTTTCTCTATTAGCTCAGTGCCATGCACTTCACGGAATGCTCAGGTCTCCCTTAGCCGTGAAAGCTGCTGGCTCGGGCTGCCCGGGCCACCATCGTGCACACTACAGTTAACCAGCTGACCTTGGTTTCTCACGGTGCTGGAGGCTGGGATGTCCAAATCCAGCCTCCATTCGATTCGATTCGAGTGAGGGCTCGCTTTCTGGCTCGTAGATGGCCACCTCTCACGGGGCCCTCACTGGTGTCTCTTCCTCTTCTCACAAGGACACTAGCCCTATCCGATCAGGGCCCCATCCTTCTGACCCCATTTAACCTTTATCATCTCCTCACAGGCCCCGTCCCTAGGTTAGGGGTTTGTGGGGAACACATTCAGTCCCTAGCAGCTACCATTCCTCTTTTTCTCGAACACCAAAATTCTCAAGAAAAAAATGTAAAATAAAATGAATTAAAAAAAGTCTCGAGCTGTAGCCTTGGCTCCTACTATGTGACCTGGCTCGTGCTGCAAGGGCCACCAGCATGGGAAGGTCATGGCCCCTGCCCTCAAGCAGCTCAGGGAATCTGCTTCATCCCTTGTTCTTCTGGCTCCACTACTGAGCTGCCCCTGGCCTCTCAGGTCACCGGCACCTCCTGTTCATGTTCTATTTAATAAAAGGTAGTCGCGTGCATGTCGTATGCCAGGTGCTTGTCCGCTGATGACCTAAAAAAAAAAAGTCCCTGACCTTATGGAGCTTACATTCTGGCAGAAAGAGACAGGCAATAAACATAATTTTAATGTTTTTTTGTTTTTTTTTTTTTCTTTTCTGAGAGAGAGAGAGGGAGATACAGAATCTGAAACAGGCTCCCGGCTCTGAGCTAGCTGTCAGCACAGAGCCGTACGCGGGGCTCGAACCCACGAACCGTGAGATTATGACCTGAGCCGAAGTCAGACGCCTAACTGACTGAGCTACCCAGGCACCCCTAAATGTGCCGTTTTCCAGTTGACCTGTAGTTACGTCTCAAGCCTAAAATCAGACGAGGTCACATGTCAGTGAGTCAGGATATTTGCAGTCACTGACCTCCCTATTCTCCGCTTGCTTCATTTGCTTTTGTTTTCAGACACTTGGGCTACGCCTAAATCCCTTCTTCTCTCCTTCCACACCTCCCCCTCTCCTGGCTGTTCCCTGTCCCCCTGTCTCGTGGATTTCTCCTCCGCCATGTCCTCAGCAGGGGCCTGTTCCGGGCTCTTCTCCCTGTGTTCTCAGGGTTCCACTGCACCAGGCACACCTCCATTCCCCTGCTCCACCCGTTCCCCCTCTGCCCCAGTCTGCTGTACGCATCAACATGCAGAGCAGCTCCCAGTGAACCTTCCAGAAGATCGACTCTCCCAGTAATATTCATCCCCCGCCAAGAAGCCCTCATGGCTGTGGAAAACCAAAGGCTGGTCTCAACCACCTCTGCAGCCCCACTTCCTGCCCCCTATCTACACCCTCCTCACCACACACCTGCCATCTCTCATGGCCTCCCTCCCCTGACCTCATCTCCGTCCTCGCAGCTCACATGCTGCCTCCCCATGGAGCAGACCTGCCCCCCGAACTCCTGTGCGTGTGTGAGCCCTTGTCCTGGGTCACGTTCCCGTGTGTGGTTCCACAGGCCGACCCTTTTCTCGGGGATCGGCTGCCCCTTTAGGACAAGCTGGGGGGGCACGTGGGTTCCAAGCCGGGAGTTCTTTTCCTTCCGCCCCTCCCTTCTCCCTTCCTCCCTCCTTGCTCTCCTTTCTGGTAGTTCAGGCGTTTCTTCAGGAATCATTTCTTGGGCATCTGTCGTGGTGCTGAGCCCGGTCCTGAGGCAGAGGTGACGGCACGTGCCCTGCAGCCGGGCTGGAGGCACAGGGGACACCGCCTTCTTGGCAGGGACGCTCTGTCCTCACGCCCCTCGATACACTGGGGACAGTCCCCCCTTCCCAGCCTTGTGCCTCCCGCCCTGGTTTGGTATCACTTGTGATGCTTCTCTCGAGTCTTGGAAGCTCCTTGCCAGGCCGTGCCAGCCCCTCGTCGGATTTCACCTCTGTTTGCATCTGAGGAGTTTTAACTGCCTCGGGTCTAACTCTGCTACCTTTGAACTTGAAGGACTTGTCTGTTCTTTTATACTCAGCCATAGCACCGCAGAACTCTGAAAATTATTTTTGATTGAATTCTGAGTATTTCTGTGTTTTCTGTGACTCTGTTTACAACTTCCAGAGTCATTCAACAGATGTGTTTATAAGTAGGTCTGGATTTTCTGAGCTGTTTTTACTTACAACACTTCTAAAAAAAAAAAAAAAGATTTTTTTGTAAGTAATCTCTCCACCCAACATGGGGCTCTAACTCACAACCCCGAGGTCAGGAGTTGCACACTCCACCGACCAAGCGAGCCAGGTGCCCCTACTCACACTTCTGATACCGAATGTGTGTGAGGGCCCCCCCCGCCTCCACCACAACACCAACCTCCTGGGTTCCCTGGGCGTCCTGCAAGTCGACTGGATTCTGACACCATTGACCTGGAGTTAGTGGCAGATCCCATGGGTCAAGGGCTCAGTCCCACCAGAATCCCCATGCTTCAGACATTAATCATAGGTCCAGGTGTCCCAGACTTGGGGTCAGGCCTTTGCTGGAATGGCCCACAGAACTCAGGAGAACAGTGGATGTGGATTTACTCTCATCAGTCTGTTGTAATGGATGCAGCTCTGGAAGAGCCGGATGGAACTGATACATAGGTAGGTGGCAAGGGGCACAGAGACCCAGGTCCNGTTCTTTAAGGCCCTCCCACCCCCACCCCACCACCAGTCATCTCACTGACACACAACGTACTTGTCACTCCCAGTTTTCTAGGGTCTCAGAAGCTCCTGTCGCAGGGTCTGAGACCAGATGTTGTAAGACAAATATCACAACAAAGAATGTCCCTCTCACCCCCTCCTCTCAGGAAATTACAAGGGTTTCAGGAGCTTGGTGTGAGGACCCGGGGCTGAAGACCACACACGTTTCTTGCATTACCGTATCGTCGTGTGCACACGCTGCAGACATCCACAGGGGGCAGTAGAGGGCCCTGCTGTTTTGAGTATCCAGTCTTGAGCCCATCAGTCCTGCAGGGCTGCCTCTGGGAGAGCTCACCTCCCCGTGTGACTCTGCGCACGCCCTGGGCCCTGTGTCTCCCCCAAAGCATTGATAAAGGCGCCTTCACAGAGCCGCACACCTTCCCCTGCCCACCCTCGAGTTGAGCCTCCATCCGCCTGGCCTGGCCTGTGCCTTACAGCGAGCGAGTGAGTAACTTGGATCTTGACGATCACTTTATGTTTGGGGGCACATGAGGACAGAGCTTCCCTGTGTTATCCTGACCGCCTCGGACGCGGGGGCGGGGGATGCAGAAAGCGCCCAGGGTCCTCTGGGCACCCTGGAGGCTGCACATACGGCATCTCTGGATTGTGAACCCCACGCAGCACACCGAAGGAGGCCTCGCTGGGGTGCCCGCCCGTCCCGGCAGCCATGGGATGGTCTGGATCTTGAGGTCCTCGCAGAGCCTGCCGCAGGCCTTGATGAGCCGGGCCAGGCCGGAAGTCGTGCTGCCGCCGGCGGCTGGTCACTGGCTTCCTCTGGGCTCCGGCCTGAGCCCAGGCTGTGTTGGCCAGCGGGCTTCACCAGGCCACCGGGCTCACCGAGGCCCTGGCACTTGGCCTCATCCATTTCCTTCATCTCATGGGAGCGGCCAGGTTACTCTGAGCCCTAGGCCCCCCTCCCCCAACTGCTTTATGCGGACTGGGGAATTTGGAGCCCTATAAGCAGTTTTAAAATGCCTTCCTAAGGGAAGGGTTTAGACACACTTGGCAAAAGGCAAATCCCATTAGCAATTGTCTAACTAATCCGGGCTGTTAGGGAACACCGTGTTCTTTGCAGGGAGGCTTAGCGCCCCTTCTCTCCTGGGTTGAGGGGCCCTAGTGTTCTGTCCCTCCCCTCCCCTCCCCTGGCCCAGGCCTCTGGGGAGGGCAGACAGCCTAAGCGCCATGTCGGGCCCAGAGTGGACAGACGGACAGAGAGAACTTCCGGGAGAACAGCCCCAGAGGTCGGTGGTGCCTTCGGTCCAGCTGCTGGGGTGGGGCAGGAGGAAGCGACGGGTGAGGGCCCTTGGCTGCGGGATCGCTGTGTGGCTCTCTTTCCCTGCTCCTTTGTGCTTCTCTTCCCCTCTCCCTCTTTCCTGTTCCATTTCCTGCCATTCTCTTCTCTTTCCCTAACTTTGCTTTCCCTACCCCTTTCAAAAAATGAATTTGAGGCAGAACCTATTTATTATATAGAAATGGGGGGGGCGCCTGGGTGGCTCAGTTGGTTAAGCGACTTCAGCTCAGGTCATGGTCTCACGATTCATGGGGTTGAGTCCCACGTCGGGCTCTGTGCTGGCAGCTCAGAGCCTGGAGCCTGCTTCGGATTCTGTGTCTCCCTCTCTCTCTGCCCTTCTGCTCACACTCTGCCTCTCTCTCTCAAAAATAAATAAGTAATAAAAAAAATTTTAAACTGTTATGATATAAAAATGAAGCATTTGGAGATTGTGTTTTTCAGTCAGTAGAGTACGAGGGGGCAAATGCTGGTGTTTTTAATAGGCAGATCTCAGGAATGGAAGGGCTGGCGCGCTGGCCTGGGGAGGGCAGGCCGGGCGCTGCCGTGGGGCCTCCTGAGCAGCTCCATTCTGCTGGTCTTGTTTAATTTGGAGACCATACAAAAGAAAAAAGGAAAACATAATAGCAGGCACCCAATGTGGCCACCATTTGCTTCAGGTGTTTAAAACAGAGATAAATAGGAGTGTTAATACAGCCCTTCCTCTGCAGCGCCTTCTCTCTGCTCTTCCCCGGGGGAAACGCTACCGTGCATTTCGTGTGTATCTTCATAATTGGTTTTCATATTTTTACGGCGTATGTACGAATCCATGAATAATATATGGCCGTGCTGGGTGTGTTTTTAGAAGCATGCTTAAGTGCTGACATGCTGTAATAGCATTCTGTAACTTGCTTTCCTCACACAACGTTATGCTTTCAAGATTTTCCTTGTTTATATTTGTATCTGGTTCACTTCTCTGAAGCGCTGGAAAGGGGTTCACTGTATGACTAGATCACGGTTTAGGTAGCTGTGACCCTGTCTGACGGACGCCTGCGTGTGTCCGGTTTCTGTGTGTTACAGGGATGCTGCCATAACGTCTCTGTGCCTCTGACGCAGGCACGTGCCCGAGCGGCATTCGGACTTGCTGGCCAAGTGCAAGTAGGCTAGACCTGTCCCCGCACCCTCCCTTGGGATTCTCTGAGTTTGTTTTTAATGTAATGTTTATTTATTTTTGAGAGAGAGAGAGAATGAAGAGAAGGCAGAGAGAGAGAATCCCAAGCAGGCTCCACACTATCAGCACAGAGCCAGACATGGGGCTCGAACCCACGAACCTTGAGGTCATGACCTGAGCCTAAACCAAGAGTTGGCGGCTTAACCAACTGAGCCGCCCAGCGCCCCGGGATTCTGAGTTTTACCACCGAGACCAGCTGCTTTCTCCGTTCTGCAGCTCTCCAGGCACAGGCAGGTTTGAGGGAGCCAGCAGGGAGCGCAGAGGGAGATGTTGAGGGGAACCGGAGTTGATGTGGCCAAGTCCCTGCCCGACTGCCCTCTGGTTTTTCTTGGGCTCTTCTTTTAAGCTAATACACATTTATCATAACACCATCTAAGAAAACTCAGATCTCTGTTGCTCTCACCCACATTCCTGCTTTACTGCTCTCCGAGTCCCTCTGGTCCCTGTCCACACGCGGACATACTTGTATGCAGCGGTAACTGTACACACGGGACTGGGTCTTCTGGACGTTCTATTTAATGACGCGTTACGGTTTCCATCCTGCTGTTGTCCCGTGATGACCGCCGTCGTGGTCGCCCATTTCGCCCTGCCCTGCGCCCTCACCCGCTCCTCCTGCCTGAGGCTCTGCTTTTCCTTCTATTTCTCTTCCGACTCCCAGCAGCCTTTGCGTGATGACTGCCAGCCCCCTCAGGTCATGTTCCCATCTAGAAGCAGAGGAAGAAAGCTCTCGGGGTTACAGCCCTGCCCGGCTCCTCTCCCACTGCCCCGGGCCCCCGCACGGCCACCCCCTTCAAGACCCCCCTCTTTGCTCGGCAGAAAAGCAGCCAAACTAAACGGGAGACGGGCTCAGTACACATGGCTCTGAGATGGTTTTATTTATTTATTATCTTTAATGTTTTATTTCTGAGAGAGAGAGAGAGAGAGAGAGAGAGACAGTGTGAGCAGGGGAGGGTTAGAGAGAGAGGGAGACACAGAATCTGAAACAGGCTCCAGGCTCTGAGCTAGATGTCAGAACAGAGCCCAACGTGGGTTCTTCGAACCCAAGAACCATGAGATCTTGACCTAAGCCAAAGTCGGTTGCCCACCGACTGAGCCACCCAGGCGCCCCTCTGAGATTGTTTTAAATATAGATAGGCTCCTCCCAGGAGGAGACAGTTTGGAGCAGGCTTTCGGGCCTTGGTCTTTATTCTGTAGGTTTTGAGGGAGATGGTGCAGGGGGTTCCTGGGCACTGCTTGGGGTCCAGCCCAGCTCCCCAGGGCAGGGGGCTTTAGGCAGAAGCTCTCTCTAGGAGCACAGGTATATGTTCTTTGCCCAGAGGTTAACACCAACCCCACGCGTTATAGACATCACAGGTTCCTGGAATGCTCTCTGCAGTGTGGACCTTTTTTCTGTGTCTTTAGTTAGCCTCCTCCAGACAGCACGGAGGCTTCTGTGTATCTCACTAGAGCAAGGCACCAGTCTTTTCTGTACCTCTGCCTTCTCATGAGCCACATAAGCAACCTAGGATGACCAAAAGTAATAATAACGAGGGCCACCTGGGTGGCTCAGTCGGTTAAGCGTCCGACTCTTGACTTGGTCTCGGGTCATGATCTCATGGTCCCTGAGTTGGAGCCCCACATAGGGCTCTGTGCTGGCAGTGCGGAGCCTGCTTGAGATTCTCTCTTTCTTTCTCTGTCTGTCCCTTCCCCACTTGCTCTCTCTCTCTCTCTCTCTCTCTCAAAATAAAAAAAGTAAATTTAAAAATTATTTAAAAAAATAATGAACTCATTTATAAGAGGAGCTAATACTTACAGAGTACTCATTGTAAAATGCTCTCAGCATTTTATACCTGGCATCTTGTTGATTCCTCCCGACCCCCGTTGAGATAGGAGACCATTTCTACCCCCTGTGGCCGCTGTGGAAATGAGGCCCCAGGAAGTGAAGTGGGTGGCCTGGGTCTGCCTTGGAATTCTCGCAGGACTCTCCCCGGGTGGCCCCAGCCATCCCAGCTGGGAAACCAGAAGCTCGGGCAGAGAGGACACACTCCCTTTGCGTTCCCTTCAGAGAAGCCCCTCGCTGGTGCTGCTGCAGTTATTTCGTACAAAGGCATCAATTAAAAATGTTCCATTCCCTTGCAGTTTCCCATTAGGGGCTTTGCCCTAGTTTCTCCTTCTGAGTCTCCGCTTCTGGGAACCTGCTTCAAGGGAAGGGAGCTGGGAATGCGTGCTGTGGGCAGGAGAGGGAAGAGGTGATGACGGTCTCAGCCTCCTCCCCCTTGGCCTTGGGGATGAAGAGGAGGGTGGCTGCTGGTCCAGAAAGCTGTGGATGTGGGGGGCCTTCCCTCGCCTGCCCGCGAGAGCCCCCGCCGGCAGTGGCCGGGCAGAAAAAGCAGCAGCTTTTACAACAGGCAGACCGGGGGTCCTGTCCCACCTTGGCCACTTGCGGCCGGATGACCTTAGGTAGGTAACTTGGCCCTCCGTGAAAAAGGATTCATCGTCCCTCCCGCAGCCATCAGTTACAGGGAGGAAGTGGAGTGGCGTGGGCCATGCTAGCGCTGAGCAGATGTGCTGAGAGCCCTCCCATTCTTCCTGCGGTTCATCCCTGGAGGAAAGCACACATACTTCAGGCTCTGGGGCCAGGCTGTCCCAAGACTGGGTGACAGCAGAGGGGCCTGGCCCAGTGCACATGCCAGAAGGGGGCTTCTCCGGGTTTGCGGTCTGACTGTGGGTGCTTTACCGAGCTGCTTTCTGCTGATGTACCACAGTCACGCCCCTGGGTACTTTGGGCTCTTAGACGTGGGCTTCGGTGTCAAAGCAGTCAGGACTTGGCTTTTGTGTAGCTGCAGGGAGGTGGCGGGGAGAGCCAAGACGCAGGGGTGCTGTTCCCTGGTGGAATGGGCCGACGACCCCTCAGCAGCCAGCAGGGGCCTCCATGTCCTTGCCCTTCCGGTCTCTGCCAACGAGGACTTCAGAGAGGCTACAGCCGTGGTAATAGAGGAGGCCCCTTAGAGTAGACCCTTGGAGAAACTGAGGCACCAAACCAGGAAGTGGGGTTCTTTGCCTTCAGATTTTACCTTTCTTCCCTTCTCCGTCCTCTGTGGCTGCTCGTCTTCCATAGACCAACTCAGCATCCTGCTTCTGGGCTACAAACAGCCCAGCTGCTGTGTCTATAATCATAGCAGCGGGCAGGCTGGTTTAACCCAACACTGGTAATTGCCCAGTGGCAGAACCCCACCACTCTGATTAAAGAACTTTGCTGAAGCGTATTTGGGATGGGGCGTGGCGATGGGAGGCGCGCAGCCCCATCGTGGCCCCGCCCCTTCAGGCTGCGGACGGACGTAGGCCCGGCCCCAATCCCCCGGGATGGGGAAGCCAGGGCCCTGGGGGCTAACATGCAGGTGTGAGGATGAGGCTGGAAGCGCCCCCAGTCCCTGGTGCCCTGCGGGACTCCCAGCCCAGGAGGCCCGGACAGCTCTGACAGTGTCCCGAATACACCCAGGAGCCCTGGTGGCACATGCATCTGTGTGCGACGCGGGGTAACGGCAGTTGCCCGGAGCCCGTTTCTCTCTGGACTTGTTCTCCGGCACGTCACGCTACTTCTAATAGGTGTGAACATAATGGACTCGCTTAAGTCCTTTTGAAGACAGGCCCACACTGCACGCCTGCTGCGCCAGCAGCCGCGCCGGGTTACAAGACACTAGGACCACATTCCTGGTCCCTCGATGTCCCCCTCCCACCCCCACAGAGAAGTAAAATGTCAGTGGAGCAAATTACTCCCTGAATGCTTTGGCATCCATAAATATTAAATTGCTATGGCTTTCGCTGGCCCGTAGAAAATTGAACAGCTCTGGTCAGCTCCGGAGGCGAGGCGGCTGGGTAGTAGGGAGCGAGGGGAGCGGCTGCCAGCGGAGAGACGAGTGCCTCCGAAAGGGCCATGGGCTGCAGTTGGTAGGGGCACCCTGGCTGGAGGAGAGGCAGCAGGGAATGGGGTGCGCAGGGCCAGGAGGTGGAAATCCCAAAAGCCACTGGACCCCAGGACGGGGTCTTCTCTGGTGTTTGAGGCTTTATGGTTGGCGAGGGATGCGGTTTTGCGGGGAGTTCCGCGTTGCCATTTCTTACTCTGGCCCAGGACTTTAAAGTGAGGGTGACATTGCAGCCATCAGCAGGCTCCCCCTAGGGACTGTCCCCTTAGAACCTCCCCAGGCTGGAGGGCTGGAGATGGGGGTGGGCCTTGCCCCCCTCCCCCACTAGCAGCCCACTGGCCTGCCCAGGCTCCTACCCTCCTCCCGCCCCTGTGCTCACACCCGTGGGGCTGGGGCGGTGGGGCCGCCAGCCTGTGTGCAGACTCCCATTGTCTGGGGTTGTTCCTGCTGGCCTGTGAGGGGTGTGTTTTCACCCCACTTACGTTAGGTCTTAGATTCCCTGCAGGGGCGCAGGGGGCGTCTCCTGCTTCTCGGGCATCTCTTTAGGATGCACTGAGTGCTTCGAAGTGCCAAGACCCTGTGCTGAGTTCAAGTGCACAACCTCGCTGATCTGCACAAAGATGGGGAGGGAGGGCCTGTGGTCTGTTTGCCGCGTCGCCGCGGAGGACACTGAGGCCTGGGGGTGTGAAGTGACGGCCGGGTTCCTCGGACAAGTTGCGGGCAGACCCGAGGGAGTCCCGTGGCTGGTCGGTGGCTGGGCCTGGATTCTGGCCCGGCGCTTCTGGACTCTCAAGCTCTCTCTCCCCCTCGCAGGCATCCCCACCCTAATCGTGTTGGACCCGCAGGGGGAGGTGATCACGCGGCAGGGGCGCGTGGAGGTGCTGAACGACGAGGATTGCAGAGAGTTTCCGTGGCACCCCAAGCCCGTGCTGGAGCTCTCCGACTCCAACGCCGCGCAGCTCAACGAGGGCCCCTGCCTCGTCCTTTTTGTAGGTAGGAAGCCCCAGCGGCAGCCCCGGGGCGGGCTGGACAAGACAGACCTCAGGAGGGGGGTGTCCTCCCACGGCTTCTCTCCTTCTGAACAATGCAGAGCCCGGGCCTTTGTCTCTCCCCTGTCTCTCCCTGCGGCCTTGCTTTTGACCCCAATGATTTATTCATGGCTCTGCCCCTGCGGGAGGGGTTCTGAGAGCCTCCGCTGTGCTTTCCTTCCTTGGCTGCCAGCTGGGAAGAATAGGTCAGGCGGGAGCCCGGCCCCTGGAACAGACCCGTTGTTGGGAGGAGGCGGGGCTGCGTGCCCCGCAGCTGCAGGGGCTGGGCCCCCCACCCAGCCTCAGGGCAGCGTCTCTGTGGGTAGTGACCCCCTCAGTGTCCCCACTCTCTGCTCAGTGGGTGGCTGCTCTGCGGGGCAGGGGGACAGGGAACATCCACCCCAGGCTCCCTGAGGCCCTGTGGGACGACCCTGGTTCCTTTTGCAAACGGAGTAACTGCTGGCCAACTGCCCCCTCACCCTCTGCCTCGGGCTGTGTTGCTCAGCCCCAACTCCAAATAATCTGGGATACGGGGATCATGGCTGAGAGGCCGCCATCCCCACCTCACTGATGGGGTTGGGAGGGAGGCGTTGGGGGAATGTGCCAATCTGCAGATGAGAGCCAATCTGCAGACTCAAGGGGATTCTTAAACTAAGGGACTTGCAGGCTGGCCCCTGTGCTTGGAGATCAGAGGCCTCCTGGGGAAAGATGCCCTTGGGTAATCACTGTCCTTGGGGCTTTGCCTTGCTGCCTACTGCCGGCTCCCACGCCCACATCCCGGGGCCTCTGGGACACAGTTCTGAACTCAGGGACAGTTGCATCTCACTGGCAATCTGAGAAGATACGAGAAGGTTCCAGAGAGGCAAAGGGACTTCCCAGCATCGCAGAGCTGATGAGATGTGGATCTGGACTATGTCCTGCCCAGTCTGCACACTGCGGGCCCCTTGGGCAGTGTGGCCTATCTGGGTACAAATCCTGCTACCCACCCGTCTCTCCTTCCTGCTTTGTCCCTTGGGGCGTTGCTCTTGCTCTGGGCTTCAGGGTCCAGCACGAGTGAGCCCCGGGGCCCCGTGTGTGGCAGCTCCCATGCTGCTCTTTCCCTGAAAGCAATAGGTGACCAAAAGGGGCTCGGGGCCCCTGGGCGTGTCCCCTCCCAGACAGGCAGTCCATCCCCTCCTGGGAGAGCCTGGCCGGATGTGAAGCTGCTGTTCCAGGGGCCCAGGGGCAACCACTGCCACCAAAGCTGCTGAGTGGACTGCAGCCCAGACCCGCCGCCACCACCAGTCCTGCCATTTCCGACAGGAGGTCCGGTCTGAGGTCATTCTGTGATTCTGTGACTGAGAGAAAAATTACAAGGACCTCAGCTCCTGGCTCAGGGGAAGCTCCACGTGCAGTGGTACGAATGTGCCGCGGACACACCCTTGTGCCCCCAGGAGGCGCCGCCTGTGTCCCAGGGGAAGTTTTGTGTCGTTCAGGGGCTGCCCGCATGGGCATTTCAGGCCCAGGACCCAGCTCCCTCAGGGGACCCCACCTCATCTGTTCCACAAACCAGTGCTTCTCGTGCCTCTCTCTGCCCATTACAGATTCTGAGGATGATGGGGAGTCCGAGGCAGCCAAGCAGCTGATCCAGCCAATAGCCGAGAAGATCATTGCCAAGTACAAAGCCAAAGAGGAGGAGGCGCCACTTCTGTTCTTTGTGGCGGGGGAGGTGAGTGCACTGGGGCCTGGCCGGCTGGCTGGGCTGGCTGCTCGGCGGCCAACTCTTAGAACAGGAGTGATGCGCGGCCCTAGGGGATGTTTGAAGGGGCCCCGGATCCCGGCCGGAGAGCCCGGGCATGAAAAGGTGTGTCAGAGACAAAGTGGCATGAAAAGCTGTGTCATCCAGCACGGTCCCTGCTGCACCTTCTCCCTGCTTTGTCGCTCAGCAGCCTCAGAGCAGCTGGACGCCCTGCGGGGATAGCACTGCCTCCTGCAGGCTGCTACCCAGGCCGCGAGCAAGAGTGGCAGCCACAACGATTGTGATCAGTACTAAGTCCCTGAGGTTCCCCAAGCAGCCCAGGGAGGATGCTCAGGGGGACACTGCTGCCGTCCCAGTCTCTTTTCGCCCAAGGCCTGTCCCTTGAAGGCCTCCAGCTAGGACGGACCGAGCAGATGACTCTGCACAGGGTGAGAAGGCCGGGCCCTCCGCTGGGTGCCCCCACCCCTTGCAGGAGCCTCCACCCTGAAGTGGTGGGAATCCTGGCAAGATGGCAGCGGTCGGCACCCCCCTCCCCTCAGTCCCCGTCCCCCAGAAGCCGGTCCACGCATGCTCCGCCACCTCCCCGCCCCATCCCCGGGAGCTATTGACAGACACACTTTTCAAGCCCCCTGTCCTCCTGCCACCATCTGCATCCGCAGTTGGTCAGAGCCCAGAACGCATTTCATGCCGTGTCGCCTGGATCCCAGGAGGGGCCGCGCGGCCAGACACCCTGAGCCACCACCCATTCATCACCTCCTCGGCACCCCTGCTGAGCGCCGCCGGGCCCCTCACGGGCAGCTGAGGTCACCCCGCTCTGCCGTGGGGTGGAGGGAACAAAGCAGGTTCACAGGGTCCTGCCTTGGGGCTACACAAGCCCACTCTACACAGAGCACAAGTGGAAGCTGCTCGGAATGCATTAAACCCTACCCCCTTTCAGATGGCTGAGAGAGAAGAGAGGGGTGCGGGACGGCAGGTGCAGGGCTGCGGCTGGGGCGCTCGGGTAACTGCTTTAGAAGTGTGGCTGAAAAGGCGCACTTGCGGGTTTTCTGTGTAGCAGGCACCAAGCCAAGCTCCACGGCCGGGTCCATCCGCTCGTCCTCACCTCTCTGACCGGGAATGGAGTCGTTACCCTTTCACAGATGAGTGAGGCCTCGAGAGCCCAGGACCCCTCGCCTCTGGTCCCAGTGCGCGCCACTCTTAAACCCATTTTACAGGGGACAAGACCTGGGCTCACAAAAATGACTTCTGAAAGTTGCATGTTAAGTAGGTTGCTCAGAGGACTGAACATGAGGTCAGTGTGACCCCAGAGGCAGTGCTGGCACCAGGACAGAGGAGGGCCGGACAGGGTCATCCACTGCTCCGGCTCGCCACCCGGCCGCCCGTCCTTCCGGTGCCTTTCGCCTGGGCTCCTGACCTTGGAAGCTCCCTTAGCCCAGTTCTCTGTCCTCATGCTCAGAAGCAGGGCTCTGGGAAGGGGGTGGTCATGGGGTGCGGGGACATCAGGCACTGGCCGAGCACCTTTGAGCCAGGACTCGGGCCCTCTCCGGCTCCTCCCAGGACTAAGGGTGTTTACCTTGATCCCCTCGCTCTGCCAGGTGAAAGTCCCCCTTCTGAAGCCTTAGTAGACATGAAATTCATCTCCCTGTGGTCTGCGCAGAGGGGGAGGGGAGGGGAGGGGATGCAGCGCTGTGCTCGGCCGGCCCAAGCCTCCTAATGGGAATTCGATGAACAGTGTGCAGGTGTCTGCCCTCTGTCATGAAGGCTGTTTGTTAACCCACACGGGGGCCCTGAGCGGGGTGAGCGGTGCAGAGATGCCGAGTCCCCCATCACCATTGCTGGAAGCGCCGGCCATTTCTGGGGTGGGGAAAAGACGATCCCTACTCATTTTCCTAATGATCTGTCCTCTGAGAATGGAATATTTTTTTGTTTTTGTTCTTGTTTTGGTCTCAGAAATCAATGAGCAGTAAATCTCATACCTCCTATTTGCCAGCGTTTAAGGCCAGGAATGCCCTAGGCCTTTCCTCTGCAGGGTGGCTTGGGTCGGGGTGGCTGTGCAGAGTCCATTTCCTGTTACCTACCAAATGGGGGTCGGTTGCATGAAATGTAATCTCAGATGGTTCCTCCCTTACAGGTGTGTCTCCTGTCTCTGGGTTTCTGGGTTTGCCGTTCTACTTAATATGGGAATTCACTGACGGTCTCTGGGAATATATGATAAGTGTGGCCACCCGTGTACGCTCGGGAAGTACTGCAGTGGCCCTGTCTTCTGCAGTGGCCGTGCAGTTTCACCCCCGAAACCGCAGGGGTGGGATGGGGACAGTGAGCTGCTTCTGTTAAAAACATTCCAGAGTTGACATCCAGATTGGCCTCAGGCCTCCATAATGGGCCTGCAAATAGTTGAGAGGCGATTGCAAAACTAAGTGATCAGAAGACATCACAGTTTTACAAAGCAGAGGGCATGTTAAGATTGCTTTTGCGCTACTGAAGAAAGAGGAGTCGCCTGGTGGTTTGGGGAGATGCAGAGAGAACTTCACAAGCCCCCCTCCCCCTCCCTGCTCCCTGTTCTGAGAGCCCGTCCCTCCCGGACGGCGGCCCGCTCTTCAGGACGGTGGAGTGACTGCGTTCCGTGCCATCTGGGACATCTGGGCCTGGGGACTCTCTGGCGTCTTTCTTGAAAACTTACTGGTGTTCTCTCCCTCTGGTGACCTGCAGGATGACATGACTGACTCCCTGCGAGATTACACCAACCTGCCCGAGGCGGCCCCTTTGCTCACCATTCTGGACATGTCAGCCCGGGCCAAGTACGTGATGGACGTGGAAGAGATCACCCCCGCCATTGTGGAGGCCTTTGTGAATGACTTCCTAGCAGAAAAGCTCAAACCAGAGCCCATCTAGTGGGGCTCCGGCCTCAGGAGGCGTTATTTAAAACTCGGTCTTCTCTTCCTCCTTCCCTTCCTTCCCTCCATCCTTGGACCTTTCCAGCGTGTCCTGACTCACACAACCCAAGTGTCCAACCTCTCTGTGGTGCCTTGTTTTCTGCATTAACTCCTCAGCTAGCACCCTAAGGTGCACACCCTCTCAGCAGCGGAAGACCCCACCGTGTTTGGAGACTCTGCCCGGGACGGGCGGCGCTGGCCTCACCCGGCCAGAGCCAGGGCTGCGTCACACTCAGTCCCCAGCTCTTGGCGCGGCGTTTGCCGGGCGTCCTTCTGCCGAGCGAGCGTGAAGGGCCAGTGTGCATTGGTGCTCCGGCTCGGCCTCTGGTGTCAGCATGCACACGCAGGGCCCGGGACTGCCCAGTGACACACGTCCATGCGGGTGCAGCGGGGAAAGGGCCGCGGCCTTGCTAGCCTCGGGTTAGAGCTGCCAGTGAGAACGTCCCTTCCTAAGTGACTTCGTCTAGTGACTCTCCCTCTCGCTGTGAGGGAAGAACACCGGCTTGGCCGTCGGTTCTTGGGCCGGGGATTGCACGATCTCAAAGGGAGCTTGTGTTCTTTTCTGGTGAGAAAAAGAGTAGCTGTGGTAATGATTCGTGTAGTAACTGCTTACTCTGAGCTCCTACAACGTGATAAGAAAGAACCTCTCATTTTTTCCTGACATCTTTCTTCCCTGATCTTGCCTTCTCCATGTTTCTGCCTTCTCATACGAATGGCCTCTACTGTCTTGGAGTTTTGTTAATAAATTCTTCCCCTTGGACACCTTCCCGAGAGGAGGCGCCCAGACCTGTGTTCTTGGGGGAGCCCCACCTCACCAGCGCAGACCTCTGACTCGGCCCAGCTCTGGGCCCGGGGCCACCGGAGCTCCCCCGCGGTGCCTGCATCCACCTTTGGTTACCCCCGTCATCCCTCTTTTCTTTTCAAAGCAGAACTAAAAAGAGACAAGAAATTACCGGGAGCCTAGCTTTTTCCCTCAGAACCTGCAGGAAGAGCTGTGCCCTAGGATGGCAGTGTGAGCAGAGGTCGGACACGTCAACTACGAGTAGGCTTTGGATCCACTTTGCTCCGGTCAGGTAGCTCGGATCCCACAAACCGAAAATAACACCTGCTGTGTCCTTGGGACTTGGGGTGGAGGGCTTCACCTCGGGATTCACACGATTTGGGCCGATCTCAACCAGGCCTTAGGGGCTTTCACGTGATCGCGGGCCTTACCCCTGGCTCCGCTCACAGCACTGTCAGCCAAGACCACTGATTTAGAAAACGCAGCCCCCCCATCAGCTGCTGACACCGTTGCCCCTTGCTGAATTGGACTGTTGATTTGTAGTTCAGAGGTACAAACTTAGCTGTAATTAGACCGTGACTTGATGTCACAGCCTGAAATGCAGTCACCTAGTAAGAAATAAAGCAGGCATCTCTGGACGTGATCAATGACTTGGCCTTTCCTGTGGTTAATAACAGAAACCTTTTCACTTGTGGTGCTGGGCCCCGGGGGGTGGGGGGATGGAGGGAGACCTACAAGATCCTCTTGACTTTCATCTGGACGCAGTAGCTACGTATGAGAATTTTCGAGAGCCGGAACTAAGTAACGTGGTCATCTGTGGGACCCTGAGGCCAGGGAGCTCCTTCGGGTCGGCGCCCCCTAGGCAGATCTCTGCTGCAGCTCTGGCTGGCATCTCTCCTGGTTCCACCTGCCTTTGTAGAGGGCGGATTCTCCAATCACAGGCACTCTCGGGGACACGGGTGCTCATTCCCCCCGCCCCCGCCCCCGGCCCCTGCACACACAGGGGAGCAAGTGCCCTGAAGCCTGAGGACGCCGGCTGCGGAAACAAGGACTCCCACACGGCTCTCCCGGTGAAGAACGGGCAACAGTTGGAGACCCTCCACCCTAGCTCTTTCCTGGCCGAGGGGCTTCTCTGCGAACGTTGCCAGTGTCTCCCCCGGGAGTGTGGTGGCGTGGGGACAAGGTGGGGTCGACCTCACTTGGAAGATGGATTTCTGCCTGTGTCCTAGATCATGACAGCCTGGGAGGAAAAGTGGCCTCACGGCAACTACTCTTCTGGCACAGAAGGAACAGAGTCCAGGGAGGGGTCCCTATAAGTCACCACAGCAGAAACTTCGGTTATCTGTGATTCTTCTGTGGCCTGTAGAAGGCTGACAGAACTACTTGCCACTAAGATCAGCTGATCCTTGGCACCAGAATCCCCCTTTAACAGTGGCTGTGCAGGTTAAGGTCACTGGGAAGGGTTACTGCTGGCTTCAGGTTTACACAGTGGCAGCTTTGAGGAGAAATGCTGGGGGAGGACCACTTCCCAGCGCCAGTAAAAACCCATCTCAGGGGCACCTGGGTGGCTCAGTCGGTTAAGCATCCAACTTCGGCTCAGGTCATGATCTCACGGTTCTTGGGTTTGAGCCCCACGTCGGGCTCTGTGCTGACAGCTGGCTCAAGCCTGGAGCCTGTTTCAGATTCTGTGCCTCCCTCTCTCTCTGACCCTCCCCTGCTCACAGTCTCTCTCTCTCTCTCTCAGAAATAAATAAAACGTTTAAAAAAACCCCATCTCAACGCTGTGCAATCTTAAAGGTTCTTGATGCAAAGTGGGTGGCTTCTTAATTCCCACTAAGTAGCTCCAAATTACCTTAATTCTTGTCACTAATTGGAAGCAGGTTAAAACCCCAGCTGTGATATCTTCACCGGCTTCCATCAGCAGCGAGGGAAACCAGGCCCCAGCAGGTTGAGGCAGGAAGGTGGCTGTAAAAACGCCACCCTAGGCTTCCAGGTTCTGTGCTCACCACAATGACTTCCAGATCCGACTCTACCCATGTTCACAACAGATGAGATTTTGTACCTGGCCCCAGAAGTGAAGATCCAGTTAAGAAAAGGGTGTGTGTTTGGAATTGGTATGGACGGTGGGCAGCGGTAAATGCCAGAGGGCAACTGAAGTTCCTTTCCAGAAGCTTTCCCTCCTCCCCCACCGCCCCACCCCGCCCCATCTCCAAGTACGTCCTCAAATTCAATGGCTCTCACTTATCCAAGCACAGGGAGCCAGAACTGTTTTGGCATCAGCCAAACTTCAAATGGTAATTTTCAGCCAGACTTTGTTTTTGCCTCTTGCCTAATTAAAGACACTAAAAGGCTGTTCTCTCCGCCTGCTGCCTTGTTCCAGGGTGGCAAACGGAGTTCTGCGATGATCTAGACGTAGAACATGGTCCAAGAATAGATCAGCGGGACCTAAGGAGGGGGGGAGGTGTCCGCCTGGGGAGAATACACATGTGTGCACGCGCACGTAGACTAGGAATCGTAGCTCCGGGAGGGACGTGAGCAGGCGGCTGGCCCAGCCCCCTCCAGTCACACGGGCCCAGGCGTGGGCACATCCTGTCCGTAAGTCACTTCCCTGGGCCAGGCGGAGCAGGCCCCAGCTTGCCCGATGGGACAGGGACATGGCCGTGTGGCCGCAGGGGAGCTTCAGCAGTGCCCTCCGGCCTCTCTGGGTGACGCCGTGCGAACAGGACCGACCCAGAAACCCGGAGCTCAGGTCTGTCAAGTTCCCCGAAGCGGCGGTGTTGAACCTACAGCCCTCTCTGTGGACACCAACGGGGGCAAGAGACCCCACGGCCTTCTTCCAAGCAGGCTGCCCGAGGGAAAGTCCTCTGCTGACAAAAGGCTGTGGTCTACCAGCTTCTTTCCTGATTATTCAGTGTTAGTAAATAGTGAAAGTGACGTGGTTTCCAGGAACCAAGGCTGTTTGTAGGAAACTGTTACACTGGGTCCACTTTATGGCTGGGATTTCTCCTTCCGATGGGTGGAATGGGACGTCAGGATGTCCTAGGCAGGCCTCAAATGGGAAAGCACGAAGAAAAGCCGCTTCCTTTAAGGCATGCTCTGGCTCCGCGGCCCCTGGGCCTTTGGGAATACTTCCCAAGCCAGGAGATGTGTCACTGGGTTTGGGCAGGACTTGGTTCTGAAGGACTGCTGGGTTTCTATTAAATAACATGCTAACTCAAGAGTCTGTCCCCAAGCCCGTAGGCTACTGTGCAGCCCAAAGGATGCAGGCAGCCTCAAGTGTAGGTGCTCATGCTTCACACAGGTCAGTCACCCAGAGGGGCTGGCCTAGGATACAGGAGGAGGCATGATCTTAGGACCCAGGGCTAACGAACTCTCCTTCAGACATCACGGGATGTGGAAGGAAGTCTCCTTGCCACTGCGGTCAGTCTGCCCCACCCCTTCCCATCACAGAGGTAAGAGGGAGGCTGGGAGGCCAGACCCTGTCACAGCCATGTCTCGTCCCCCACCTTTGTTCCCTTCTTGCATTGTGAAGCAGCAGCAGCTTTGGGGATGGCCCTCCGACTGGGAGGCTTCGGCTGAAGAAGGTGGCTCCCCTACAAAACAGATGCAGTTAAGAGAACCGATGCCATTTGCAGCGTATTCAGACCTTCAGTCACACGTGAGCTCTGAGCGTTGGCCACGGCTTCCAGAGCCGCCGAGCAAGGGCCCGGCTTGCGGGCCATCTGGGCTGCACTGACACAGCCAGCTAGTTCAGACTAAGCTGCCCACAGCAATAAATAGCTCATCCATTCATTTGGCTTCTGGCTTGTTGTCCATTCACTGATGAAGAGAGAAAGTCACTGGAGTTTAAAGGTGTCTAAGTGAGTGCTTCCTAAAAAAGAATTTTTTTTTGAGTGGCCAGGTGGGAGGAGGGGGAGCTTGGCCCAGGGGACACCAGGCCCTGAGGCACAGCTGGTGGTGTTCAGCCCTTGCCCCAGGACCCTTGGTTTGGTGCTGTTTCTGGGGCCTTGGTGTGGCAAAATGGCAAAAGTGTAGCTAAAAGCAGCTCACTTGGGGCACCCGGGTGGCTCAGTCGTTTAAGCCTCCAACTCAGGTCATGGTCTCACAGATCGTGGGTTCGAGCCCCACATCGGGCTCTGTGCTGACAGCTCAGAGCCTGGAGCCTGCTTCAGATTCTGTGTCTCCCTCTCTCTGCCCCTCCCCCGGTCACACTCTCTCTCTCTCAAAAATAAAAACATTAAATAAATAAAAGCAGCTCGGCTTGGAAGGGGACATCTGGTGTTTCAAGATCCACGAGGCAAGTGGTAGGAGGTCAGAGGTGAAACTGGTGGAAAGCAGTCCCCTGAGGTCTGCTCACCCTCTGGGCCTTAGTGACCGGATTTTCACGAGCTGGCAGAAGGGAAGAGGACGCTGCAGCTCTCCCTGCTTCAAAGCTCCAAACCAGGGTGAAGCCTCCTAGTGTGAGTTCCAGGCATACAGGGACATCAGCATTTGTCAAGAGCCACTTTCCCAGAGGTCCCATCGGAAGGAAGTTTTCCCCACGGCAACCACGTCCCACTTGTGTCCACTTCCCCAAGTCTTTGGTCCAGTGTCCATCGTACTTCAGATTCTGCTGAGGAGATGCGAATCTGGACGGGTCTCCGGCTTCAGCACTCCTGAGCACAAATGTCCTGTAGAATGCCCTCTGTGGAGACTCCAGCCTTTTTCAACACCTTAAACCCAGGAAAACCCCCAGCCCCTCCTTTCAGGCCTGGGAGTGGTTTTGAAGCGCGGCCACGGGCGCCACCTTGTGGCAGAAACCACCGCTAGCGCTCCGCTCCACACCAAGGCAAGGGGCCGTTCGGCCAGCCATCTGGGTGCTTCTCTTTCAGCCAGTGTAGTGTGCTGTCATGTCAGACCTGCTCCTTCTTTATTTCCTATTTTCTGGGGAAATGGCGAAAACCCAAATGTTGGCCTTAAAATTGCAAAAAATTCAAGAAAGCGATTTTCCATTATCATTCAACAAACCAGAGCCTCACTACGGCCCCTGTGGTCCTTTTAAAGAAAGGACAATTTGCCCTCGTCTCATCTAAATTATATCCACAAATGTGCAAAAAAGACTCACAAGTCCTGGTATATAAGCCATTGACTGTAAAGTGAATGGGACGTAAATTTCTCTTCCTTCTCTCACCCGCCATGATAAAGTAGGCTTAGAATTATGTGCTGGGTATACTGTTGTGCGGTGTTTTGTTTTCCCTAACAGTAACAAGGCATAGGGTTTGTCGTTCGGTCACTGATCTTTATTTTGTAACGGCACCCAGCAGGAACAATAACCCAGGGACAAAGCTGCAGGACACTGGCTTCATCCTTTCCATGACCTCGTTTTCTTAGCACTTTTCCAAGGTGTGGAGAGAACAAATGTCAGCAGACTCCAGGGGTGCTGAGCGGTCTCCCGGATCGAGCCTGCTGGTGTGACAGGCACCGTGGCCCCCGTGAAGCTGGAGGACCAAGGCTTTGTGGGCTCAGCACCGTCAGAAGGCTGTGGGCTCTTCTGCCTTCTAAAAGCTGACGAGGCACCAAGGGTCTCATGAACAATCCATGGGCCACTCACATCAAACATCTGTGTGAGGCCATGGGCAGGCCCAGACCAGAGCGGGGCACCAGCCTGGGAGAGCACAGCCAGCCAGATTGTTCCTGTAAAAACCCCTCCCATCAAACATACCGAAGCACCCCCACTCTGCCACATGTGGGGCACGAGTCACGCATGCTCTCTGGGCTCTCTCGAGATGAAGTTTGGTTCGGGAGCTGGAGGAGATCTCAGGAAGAATTCTCACCCTTGTGACTTTTGAGGAGAAGCAGAAATTCATGGAAATCCTTATTTTTCCAATAATCATCTAACAGCATCTTGCCCACATCTTACCTCCTGAATAGGCCCTGGGAAACCCGTTACCGACCCTGCCTATCTCCTAACACTGCAGCGGGAGTTGGGCACCACCTCCGACCGAGGACTGGCTTCCACGCTCCCTCTCAGGGGTGACTCCGGTCCCTGCCCACGTGTTCCGCCCTTACCCGCAGTTGCCTTCTGCCTTCGAAAAGCAGGATGCTTGCAGCCATAGCCGAGTTCAGGCTGTCCACACCGGGCACGACAGGGATCAGCAGCCTCTTGCCCCCCGTGCTCTCGGCCAACTGCAGGGACTCCAGGCTCACGCCGTGCGTCTCCCCCCCTATCACCACAGCTGCTGGCGCCTCTGTCCAGTCCAAGTCATAACTCTGCACCTCAACTTCAGGGAGCCAGGCTTTACTGGCCCCAGCTTCTAGATCCTCCTCCTCATACTTGTGTAACTTCGAGAGTTGTTGGTCACATACCCAGCCGTGATCAATGGCTTTACTAGACATGTTGGCCTGGGCATAAAGGCCACAGTTGTCAGCCACGTAGACCCGGGTGTCGGTGGGCAGGTGGTCGGGCACTGTCTCCCAGTCCAGATTGTTGATGATGGGCACCTGGAAATGGGCACCCATTGCTGCCCGTAGCACTTTGGGCTCCCAGGCATCCACACAGCCTAGAAAATAGAGATAGGATCCAATTAAGATTATAAACCTTCCCAGACAGGAGGTCTCTGCAGCAAATCAGATTAATTCCGGATCAGGAGAGAAAGCAAAAATGTCCTACTGTAGCCTTCTTGACAGCTGGGACCTCCACGTCCCCAGTTACGGCAGCGTCCAGCAAAGGGAATACGGGATGACTGCTGGCTGGCGCTAAGTGAGACTTTCTCCGTCCCTTCAACATTTACCACACGCCTGGGCCAGACATCGTACAGGAGATGCTAACAGCTTTCAAGTCCCCAACCTCAAGGCGCTTGTGGTACCGTGGGCGATGGATGGTGTTCGGACACTATCTGAACACATGACTACAATATCAGTAACTGATGTAAAAGAAGTATGAACGGGGTCACAGAAAACCCTTGTACTAAGCAGAGCCAGGAGGGAAAACATCCTAGAGAACATGACACTGAGCTGGATCTTGAAGGATAGGAGGAAGCTGTCAAAGAAAGGCTGGGGCAGAGGACAAAATGATAAAAGGGGGAAGAACGCCATAGTCCAAAACTGTAAGGAAGGTGATCGGGGGGTGTGGTGGGGGACGAGATGGGAGGCAGGCAAGGACCAATGTAAAGGAGGGTGGGTATGCCACACTGAGGAGTTGGGGATTTCAGCCACTGGACAATGTAATGCTATCAAAGGATTTTAAGTAAAGTCGTGACAGAATCTCGTTTATGCTTTAGAAAGACCCACTTGGTTTCAATGTTGAATCTGCACCAGAGCAGGAAGATCCTAGAGAGGGGAAATTAGATGGGGGGCAATTACAGTGACCCATGGAGAGCCAAGGCGACAGCTTTCTCTTTCACACACACGCACGCACGCACCTTCTGCCACCAGACAGAGGCTAAAAGGCTAAAAGAACTACTTTCTGTGTTTAGACACATACGAAGCCCAGCCACTTGCGCGTGGTCACTCTCAGGGCCAGGAGAGACAGCAGGGCCGGGGCACCAGATGTCTGCCACCACCCTCTAACTTGTTAACACAACTCTGCATTATAAGTTACTGTAAAAAGTAACCCAACTTCAGAACAGAGTAAGCAGGCAAGCCAAATTTTCAAAGGAAAATAATACACACAATGTAACACTGCCCACACCTACTGCCAACCACGGACTTTCCCAATCACTGCAGGGAACTAGAAAGGAGAGTTGGGCTGTTATGTCAAGAGGCTGCAGGCGACGGTGGAAGATAAAAGAGGGGCCGAGACTCATGAGGGGAGCCATCCAGTGTGAGCCGTCTCCCTGGTGGGGAGTAAGGGACACGAGGGGATGTCCCCTCGCATCCTCACGTCCTCCATACTGGGCACCACCCCAAGTGTTCCCTACTCCTTCCCCTCGTCCTATACACAGGCCACCACCATGAATGAGGCAAACGCACCACTTGGAGCATATAGGTACCTCTCCAAAACCACACCAGCTCTCAGAGATCTCAACAATGGGGTGTATAAATGGGGTACTGACGATGGCACCCCAGCACTTGGCTCTCACACCGGCCTCTCTACATCTACTCCATCTATTCCAACAACATGTGACCGGGACGAAGGGGTGTAAGGAGCATTGAGGCAAGTCTCAGCAGCAGGTGTGGTTATTAGCTTACAGTGAATGAGGGAGCTGGAGTGTTTTTGATGAATGACCCCCCTCCCTCCCACTCTCCCGGCAAGTGTAACAGGCATTCTAGGTGTGTCCCAGCTGTTAGGCATGTCTGTTTAGAATCAAGCCTACTCATCCCAATTTCTGAGGACAGGACAGAGAAATGTCAAGAGGCCAACTTGTGAGGGGGTGTCGGACCCATCCCAAGGCTAAGGCTAAGGCTAAGGCCAATGCATCCTGATTTCATAACCACACGCCTTTCACAGGATTCAGAATGTCTACAGTTAGGAAGGCTTCATATGCCCAACAATTGGAGAACTCAAGATCATTAAATAAAGGACTTTTAGTGTTAAGACTGGCATCTATTTCTTTCCCCGACTGATTTTAAGTTCTTTAGTAACCCAGCCGGTGTCAAGCTAATCTTAAAAGAGAACTGACGGGGCGCCTGGGTGGCTTAGTCGGTTAAGCGTCCGACTTTCGCTTGGGTCATGATCTCGCGGTTCGTGGGTTCGAGCCCCGCGTCGGGCTCTGTGCTGACTGCCAGCTCAGAGCCTGGAGCCTGTTTCAGTCTGTGACTCCCTCTCTCTCTGACCCTCCCCTGCTCACGCTGTCTCTCTCTCTCTCTCTCCTAGAAATAAATAAAACATTAAAAAATAAGTAAAAAAAAAAAAAAAAAGAGAACTGACACTTCCTGAAGCACTTAACGTGTGCCAAGCAGAGTGTTAAGTACTTCATGTGCACCATCTCCATTCTCGGAACAAACCTACCAGGGAGATTCTGTTATGCCCACTTTACAGATGAGGAAAATGACACTCAGAATACTGCTCCCAACCAAACGGCTTATCAGAGGCAGACCCGAGATTCAAATCCACGGATGTCTGCCCACAGAGCCAGCGCACTTACAAATGGCCGACCAATCCACCCAGGAACAAGGGCTCTGACCTTTGGTGAGTAATACTTTGCTGCAGCCTGCGCCAGCAGCAGATCTCAGGATCGTCCCCAGGTTCCCAGGGTCACGGAGATTGTCACAAATCACCAATAAGGGCAGCAAGTGGTGAAGCTGAGTCTCCGGGTAGGTCATCTTAACATGGTCAGGTTTGGCAAAAATCCCTGAAGAAAACAAAACAGGCGGTTCACTTGTCTGATTTGAACATGGGGGATAATTTTGCTTTTCATGTATGTATCAATCTTTCAGTGTTCGTTATGCAAGTAGTACATGAATACATTCTGACTGAAAACAATTCATACATCAAGTCCTAGCATGGCACCTCCTCCCCATAACTGTTTTCAATCTTGGAGTGTATGTATCCCTTCAGAACTAGCTCCATGCATCTACCTACATCTATAAACGTCTACCCACATACTGGTGCTTTTTTTCTTTTACATACAGAAGGCATACTCTATGTGCTATCCTGTAATTTACTTATTCAGTTCTGTAACAGGAGATGTCTTAGAGAACTTACCATGTCCATACATTTGGAGCTACCTGATTTTACTGTTGCATGTTACTTTGTAACATGAACATACCACCCTTGTTTAGTTCTTCCTCAACTGATAATTTGATTGTTTCCCACTTTCCCTATTATAAACAACCTTACAGTGAACATCCCTGTATACCTCTCTCTCCATATGTCCCAACATTTCCCTATGAAAAACACTTGCAAGTAAAATCAATATACGGTGTGTGTGCACTTTTTCTTTCCTTCTTTCTTTTCTTCCCTTTTCTTTCTTCCTTCCTTCCTTTAATATTTACTGAAGTAATCTCTACCCCAACGTGGGGCTCAGACTCATGGCCCCGAGATCAAGAGTCACATGGTCTCTCGACTAAGCCAGCCAAGTGCCCAAAGCACTCTTAATAGATACCGCTAAACTGTCCCTCCCAAAGGCTATTCCAATTTATTCACACCAAGAATACATACTTATACCTAACCCATCAGTGAAGGGAGGGGAATGGAATTAGGCATCTGTATATGGTAAAAAGATTCTGCACTTAAGAGTCACAACAGCAGGGGACCTTGGAAGTCCTTTAACTTTTTTTTTTTTTCTTTTTGGAAGAGAGAGACAGTGTGCCAGCAGAGAGGGGCAGAGACAGGGATATATAGAATCTGAAGCAGGTTCCAGGCTCTCAGCATAGAGCCCAACATGGGACTCAAACCCATAAACCACAAGATCATGACCTAAGCTTAAAGCTGGATGTCTAACCGACTGAGCCACCCAGGCGCCCTGTTGATCCTTTAATTTCTACCTGAAGGGCTGCAGTGACGAGAACACTGCTAGAGGCCCGACTTGTGTTACTGGATTCAGAGATGTGCCAGGAGCCTGAAAGGCAGTCATCTCTTTCTCCCTTTACTCCACCTCTCAAATATGAAATAAAAGGGTAAGCTAAATAATATATATTTTTAAAATCACACAATGATGCAAGCAGTCATAATGATGAAGAGGGCCACGGAAGTCCAGGATGGGCTAGCCGCTATCAACACAAAGTGGTCCAACGTGGCCAGCATGATAAAAATGAATGCTACTTGCACTGTAGTGTAGAGAAGGCAATTACAGGTAGAGATAACAAGAGCACAGAAAACTTAGGGGAGGACTTTAACAGTCCAAATCCCCACCCTAGGGGAGCGTTCTGAGTGTAAGGTCACAGGTCGCTAGGACTTGCTGGGTTACAGAACAAGAGATGGTCCCCAAATTTCCTCTCCCAACTAACAGCTGCACTTTACCCGCTACAGGAAAATACATGCACAACTGGTAGGAAACCTTGGCCTAAACATAAGAATCTTGAAGATAACTTCCCCGACCCTAAATGTCCCTTACTATCCAAGAGAAACCTCTACATTTATTGCCATTCAATTCTCAGATCTAAAATATAATTCCGATGTCAAAAAAATATAAAGAATCTAGACTTCCCATAATTAGAAAAAAGACTCTTTTTCCTTTTTTAAAAAGTTTTTACCTTTAGAAAAAAGATTTTCTAAGTGCTAATAGACACCACAGTCTATTAGAATCTTAAATTAGGAGATCCTGGGTTGCTCAGTCGGTTAAGTGTCCAACCTCAGCTCAGATCATGATCTCACAGTTCGTGGGTTTGAGCCCTGCATCGGGCTCTGCACTGACAGGTCAGAGCCTGGAGCCTGCTTTGGATTCTGCATCTCCCTCTCCTTCTGCCCCTCCCCCAGTCACACTCTGTCTCTCTGCAAAATAAGTAAACATTAAAAAAAACTTTTAAAAAAGACACAGTTTCCCGTTGAATGGGCTAAACAGGGTAACAGCTTGACAGCTTGCAGCTTACTGCTCAGACCTGCTTCTAGAATAAGGGGGTCAATGACAGAAAGGTTATCACCATACTGGCAGTGGTCTTGTGCAAATGGAAGGCTAAATCTTTTAGTAAGCATTTTCTTAAATTTTAGTTGGACATTATAGGTTGAAGTGACCTAAAAAAAGAATGTTCGAGGAAGAGTGATTATTCCTAGAGACTATAAAGAACCATAATACAAATGATGACAAAAAACAAAAACAAAAAACTGGCTTCAGCTTCCATTGAAAATACTGAAAGATGCACAGATTTGAAAACTGCACTTTTCTGGATGTCTCAAGAAAAGGTTAGGCAATAACATTTGGAATTTGGTTTAAATAAAATTTGCTGCCCTAAGATAATCCTAGGTCTCTGCTTCTGGTGACACACTGTATAACCACTGACCCATTATTCCTTGTGGTGTTACGAGGTCTGACCATTCCTTGATTTCCTCAAATTTCACCTTAATAAGGCTGACACCCTTCAGCTTATCAATGGGTAGCTCCTTTATGTATTCCAGGCGGCTAAAGAAGAAAACCTTTGGTACAGCACCAGCCTTGAGAGCATCTGCAATCAGCCTGCGCCCTTCCAGCAGGATCTTCCCGTGCTTTTCCCGAAATGGCCTGGACTTAACAATTGTCATTACACTGCTGTGAGAGGAAACAAAAAGACGGGTTAATTACCAACATCCTTGTTACGGAGACACACCTAGTTTTAACAGATAGAACTTCACAGACATTAACAAAGGAATTCCAAGGAAAACACTTATTCTGCCCTCCATGCACTATAAAAACCAATGGGCTGCAAGTGGAAGAACTCCTCCCACAGGAGGAAAAGAGGTTAAGGTCCCGTTAGCAGGCGGGAAGAGAAACGCGAATGCATGACAAGTCTCAGGAACACATCACCTCAGCCTTCTGTCCCCGGGTAAGGCCTTATCATAGCGAAGCCCCGAATCTTCCCAGGTGCAGGGCGTCTGGGATGGAGGCACCTGAAGCGACGGCTTCCGTCGCGGCTCGTGGCGACCGGTCTCAGCCGCCGCCCTGCCGGGCTGCTTCCCAGAACCGGGCTTCCGTTCCACCACCTGTCCGGATGGAAACACCACCCTCACGGGGCTCCGCCGCAGCGCCCGGACCCAGCGCTGCGCGTGGAAGTCCCAAGTGTGGACCACCGGCAGCAGCGGTCGGGCGGCCCAACCCAAACCTCTCAACCGCGCTGCCATCTTCCCTCGCGCCTTGGGTTGCGTCACGGAAGCGCGCCGGCGCCGACCAGTGACGTCACCGACCCGTGCGCAGTTGCGCAGCTGCTGGCGGGCTGCACTGTACGCGGGACGGGAGTGGAAGCTGTGGGTATGGCTACTCGCCGAGCTTTGCACTTCGTGTTCAAAGTGGGAAACCGCTTCCAGACCACGCATTTCTTTCGCGATGTCCTGGGGATGAAGGTGCAGACGGGGCCCGGAGGGACTGGCGCGCCATGGTGGGGACAGATGGGTGTGTCGTGAATCTCAGCCAGGGCCCGGGTGTCCGACCTTAGCCCTGGACTCCTTTCAGCCTTGTGTTTTCGAGAAGAGTTGCATGTCACTGGTTGGGTTAGACGACCTTTGGAAGGGGCCTTTATTAGTCGCCGACTGTGTGCCCACACACCTTTCTTTCATAGAAGTTCATTTACAGATACTGAGCCTCGGCCCTTGTGGCGCTTCCAGCCCTGGTGGGGGAAAGACCGTAAACAAAAAGTGATATAATACTCTTCCAGTAAACAGCAACTGAGTCTCTTCCGGTTTGGAGCCTTTTGGTTTAGAGAGTCAGCCTAGAGCTTTGCTTCTGTAGGGCTGCTTTAAATGGTCCCTTTTGTATATTCAAAAGCTCCGGCCCTAAGTCAGGACCAGTTATTTCCAACACCCGGAAGCGGCCTCCAGCCCTGAGCAGCTGCGATCTACAGGGATCAGGTGGCAGATGCTGGTGGAAGCTATTGGGGAGTTTGAGCAAGGGATTTAAAGGTGCATGAGTGCAGTTTAATGCAGAGACGGTGCAGAAGTCGTGGAGTGCAAAGGAGTTACCTGAATTCATTTAAAATACATCCTCCGTGTTTCATGGTCCGGTGTTGAGCTTTGGTGACAAAAATGAAAATGACCCTAGTATCTGTCTTCAGCTAAAGCTCCTGGCCTAGAATGAGGGTGGAGGTGAGAGTTGGATTTGTACATGGTATATTGTACATAGTACATTAATGGAAGTCAAAACTTGATAAATGATGGAAAACCACAAAACTCTCCCTTAACATGTCTCTTCCACTAAAGGGTTGTTGTGAAAATTAATACTGTTACGTGTGTAGTATTGGATACATCATATGTGCTAGGTAAGTGTTTGCTGCTACTGTTATTACAGAAATACAACAGGGAAGATTTAATCTGGGGCTGGGTCATCAGGAAATAATTCATGCAGACCTGGTATTTGAGGTGATCTCTAAAGATAGCCAGGATTTCTACAAACCAAGATTAGAGGAGAAGTATACTAGAAAATACTAGTATATGCTGTACTATATAAAGTATATACCATACTAGGAAAAGAGCCAATGCAGACATAAGGTATGTTTGGGAAACACCACTAGTTTTCTGGGCCTTTAGCTTAGATTACTTAGATAGAGTTCAGATGGAATATCAGGGCACATAGGCTGGGACTACTTCTGATTGTCTTGAATACTAAGGGTTTGGAATTTTATGGACAGTAAGTAAGGGGTTGTCTTACATTTTAGAAGAGGGTAAGGATGTGATCAGAGCTGTGCATTAGGCACATACTTTTATGACGGTATTAAGGAAAAAGATCAGTGAGGGTGAATTTTAATAGTCTAGGAGAAAACTGATGGGAACTTGTACTGGAGCGTAGCAGTGGGAACCAAAAAGGAAAGTAGAAGCCAAGACATTGAGAGCCTGCTCTGTGTGGGGTTCTGTGTCAAATAGTCTAGTAAGTTATCTATTTCCACAATGCATTGGGAGACTCGGACCCTCAGCAACATGCTTAGAGTTACATGACTATTGAGTGACAGCCAGGATTCCAAATCAGAATTCTCTAATGCCGAAGGCCATATTTTGGTTTGGGGGGAGAGGGGTGTTGTTATTTTAACTGACAGCACTGCTTCCCAGTGTAAGTAGATTTCACAGCTTTGGTTGTGTGACCCTTGGTGTCAGACTGCTCTTCCTTACATCTACTGCTTCGAGTCTGGGCAAAAGATAAAGCTCATTATCTTTGTCTTACCAATAAAGCTTATATATTATTATATATAAGTTGTAAATGTCTGTGTTTAACATTTTAGCCTGTGCTACGTATGCTGTGTATAGTACTGGTAACACTGGACAATTTATTCTCTTTCCTTACTAGATTCTGCGGCATGAGGAATTTGAAGAGGGCTGTAAAGCTGCCTGTAATGGGTATGACACCTTGTTTCTAATGTTTTTTTATTTATTTTTGAGAGAGACTGAGTACTAGTGGGGGAGGGACAGAGAGAGAGGGAGACACAGAATCCGAAACAGGCTCCAGGCTCTGAGCTGTCAGCACAGAGCACGACGTGGGGCTCAAACCATGAGATCATGACCTGAGCTGAAGTCGGACACTTAACTGACTGAGCCACCCAGGTGCCCTGATACCTTGTTTCTTAAAATCTCATTTAGTCTCTAAGTACTCCTGGAGAAGTTTCTCAAAGTGAATATAAGGCAGGGGAATAAATTCAGGAGATAATAAATTAGTGTGGCAGCTTCAAGAACACAAATAAGTGTATGTTCTAAAGGAAGCGAAGTTTTATCAAGGGTCTCTGGAGCTTCGTAGCCATAGCAAGCTGGAAAATTCCAAGCCTAATGAGAATCACATGTTTGTTGGTGGATATGTAAAAAAATAAAGGTCAGTAAAGCCTCTTTACAGGAGCCTGTCCCCTACTTTAAAGAGAAGTAAATGAATCTTTCCCTCAAATAAGTGCCAGACAGGTGGTCTTTGGAGCTGTCCATAACCAGTTTAGCACCAGCTGAGAGGTCGTCTCACCCTTACGGGGACCGAGAGGACCAGAGGTGACTGCCCTCTGCTCTGTCCCACGAGGTCCTTTGGAGGGGCCTGAGGCAGATTTTGTCTGTGGTCACTGGGTTCACTTTCATTTCTCTAGGCCCTATGATGGGAAATGGAGTAAAACAATGGTGGGATTTGGACCTGAGGATGATCATTTTGTCGCAGAACTGACTTACAATTATGGCATCGGACACTACAAGCTTGGCAACGACTTCATGGTAAATGTCATTTCATTCTAGCACATATTTTGCAGTGCCTTTTATTGAGATCCCTGATACAACTTTAGGTATGATGACTGCTGAAATTGATTGCCTTTGGGTGCAGGTCAGTGATTACTTTTATGGGGTTTTTGTTTTGTTTTGTTTTTTTTGGGGAGGGTTTAGTTTATATTTTTGAGAAGGTGAGCATGCAAACAGGGGAGGGACAGAGAATGGGGAGAAAGAATTCCAAGAATCCTTAACAATGCAGAGCCTGCTGCAGGGCTTGATTCCACAAGAGGTGAGACTGTGACCTGAGCCAGACAAAATCAAGAGTCGGTTGAGCATCCAGCTTTTGATTTCAGCTCAGGTCATGATCCTGGGATCATGGGTTTAAGCCCTGTGTCGGGCTTTGTGCTGACAGCTCCTAGCCTGGAGCCTGCTTCAGATTCTGTGTCTCCCTCTCTCTCTGCCCCTCCCCTGCTTATGATCTGTCTCTCTTTCAAAAAAAATAAATAAACAGGGGTGCCTGGGTGGCCCAGTCGGTTAAGCATCCGACTTCAGCTCAGGTCATAATCTTGCGGTTCGTGGGTTCGAGCCCCACGTCGGGCTCTGTGCTGACAGCTAGCTCAGAGCTGGAGCCTGCTCCAGATATTGTATCTCCCTCTCTCTCTGACCCTCCCCTGCTCACACTTTCTCTCTCTGTCTCTCTCAGAAATACATAAAAAAACATAAATAAACATTAAAAACAAAACAAAACAAAATTAAGACTTAGAGACAGCTTTGACAGAGACAAGACTCCTCTGGGGGAATGATTGAACCTTGAGAGGCAGAAGGGCCAGAGTCATTGGTCTGGTCAGTCCTGATCACCAACCAGAGAACTCTCTCTCTAGTGAACTGTTAGGATTGGGATGCGCTATTACAGCCAGTGCTAGTGAGAGGAAAACATGAGAAGGTTTAAGGAGAAAGAGAAGAAGGCATTGCACGCACTACATTCATTCTTTCATGCAAGAATTCAGGTTACTGTGCTTCTAATAGTTATAGTATCTTCCTCTTATTGAGCAGTTACTACATGCTAGAGATAATGTCTCTGAGCCCAAATACATAACCAGATAGCAGGCACTAGTTTTACTCTCTACTAAGCACACCTATCTCATACAAGGTGTTTATTTTGGTCATTTGATCAAATGGTTGGTTAACGCCTGTTAAAATAATAATGATATCAAGGTGGAATTTTTACAAGGATCAAATTATCTATAAAAGTGGTTTGTAAATGAAAAGGACTGTTCAGATTTAACATAATTAGTATCTTCGTTTTTGTTTTTCTCGCTCTGCATGTCTCTCACTAATTTGTTCATTTAATAGATACTTTTTGCCACTTGCTGTACGCCGTGTACCTTGTTAGGTCCCGGGGGTGCAGTAGAATGAAGCACGTGTACCGGCCCGAGGAGATTCCTGCCTGGCGGGGAGGCAAGTTAAGAGACAGAAGAACACAGTGTGATAAGTGCCAGGATTGGCATGAGAACAGGTGGATGTGGGAACACCCGGGAAGAATTCCCAACTTATTCCCAGATTGGTGAGAGTGCAGGGAAGTCTCTCCGGAAGTGACACCCGAGCTGCCCTGCTGAGTGGCATCAGGCGGGACAGTGGGAGGAGAGGCCTGCAGGGGGGGCGGAGCGCGGCAGTCAGGGACCTGTGAGTCTGGCCGGAGCGAGGGACCCGTGAGTAGCACATCTGGCCGGAGCGAGGGACCCGTGAGTAGCACGGGCACCTGTGAGTAGCACGTCTGGCCGGAGTGAGGTGCGTGGACACCAAGGGGGCAGATGTGAGGCTGGAGAAGTAAGCTGGGACCGCGTCCCAGGTGGGTGTTTAGACTTCATTCTAAAAATAGACTGGAGCCGTCTGAAGCCGCGGGGGGAGGGGGGGTGACACCGTGTACAAGAGGCCACCTGGCAGAGGCATGGGGGTTGTGAGGACACGGCGCCGGGGTGGGACGGGAAGCGACGGGCCGCCCATTCGTTAACGCGGTAGTTGCAGCGGATGGAGAGAAGTGGGTGGGCTTGAGAGCCGATTGGGAGGTAGAGTTCGGAGGATTTGGTGATTGAGTGTGTATGAACATTTCTTCATGTTTGTTTCTCCTTGTCTCTACTCGCCAAATTTAAATCCGGGAGGGAAGAAAGAGCAAGACTACTTTGGCACCGCGAACGTGGCCCTGGCTCCACTCAGATGTTGATTGATGGAGCGGCAGGGGCCGGAGATGGTGAGGGTGGGGGAGAGCAGCGGGGCCGGGCCTGGGCCTCCCGGAGACCCTCTGGCAGACAGGGTTCCCTGATGACAGGGCCCTTCTGTGCGCCTCAGTTCGTGGAGCAGAAAGACAGGTTACACGGAACCCCCATTTCTGTAAAGATCTGCTATAGGCGAAACAGAAAAGGATCGACAACGTGGTTTTTTAAAAAAAGGGCAAAAGCTATGAAGAGACGGCCACAGAAAATAAATTAGAAATGTCTCTTAAACGTTGAAAAAAAAAAAAAAGTTCAACTGCCAAGCTGCCAGAGCTTGGCAAAAATCAAACAGTGTGACAGCACACCGGGTCAGACAGGGTGTTAGGAGAGCGCCACTCTCTCACAGCACTGATGAGGGCGTGTGACATCGCCGCACCCTCGCTTCCGCAGCGTCGAAATGACTAATGCTTTATCCTCTGACCTTGCGGTCTCACACCTAGGAACTTAGTTTACATGTGTGTTAATAAATATGTGACATGAACTATGTATTAAGTTATTGTGGTATTTATTCCTGCCACAGATATGTGCCGAGTGCCTGCTGTGTCCCAGGCACGGTTCTAGGAACTACGGATAACTGGGGAGCTAAACAGACAAAAACCTATGCCTGGCAGGGGAGTAAAGAAATAAGTCACATAATATGTTGTTTTAAAGGTGATCGTTGTTATTGGAAAAGAATAGAGCAGAGTAAGGGAGGGGGAGGACTATGGGACACATGACTGGTTTTAGTTTTAAGGAAGGTGTCCAGGGTAGGGATCAGCGAGGAGGTGACATGAGAGGAAAGTCTCGCAGGAGAGAAGAGAGTTGCACGGGTATCGTGGGGAAGAGCAATCCAGGTAGAGAACAGCCTGTGCGGAAGCCCTCAGAGGGCAGCCGGCATGTTCGAGAAAATGCACGGNTAAGTCACATAATATGTTGTTTTAAAGGTGATCGTTGTTATTGGAAAAGAATAGAGCAGAGTAAGGGAGGGGGAGGACTATGGGACACATGACCGGTTTTAGTTTTAAGGAAGGTGTCCAGGGTAGGGATTAGCGAGGAGGTGACATGAGAGGAAAGTCTCGTAGGAGAGAAGAGAGTTGCACGGGTATCGTGGGGAAGAGCAATCCAGGTAGAGAACAGCCTGTGCGGAAGCCCTCAGAGGGCAGCCGGCATGTTCGAGAAAATGCACGGAGGCTGGTGAGGCCGGAAGAGACAGAGCAAGGGGAAAGTGGGAGGAGCTGGGTCAGAAGTGACTTGGGCTCAGATTGTGTGGGGCCTTTCAGGCCACTAGAAGCCATCCCTAGTGAAATGATGAGCTCTCGGGGGTTGCAAGCAGGGGAGCAGGGGAGAAACAACATCTGGTTGCTGTCTGAGAGTAGGGTGTGTTTCAGGAAATTTACTCCCGCTGCCGAGTGGATGTTGGATTGACGAGACTCACGGAAAGCGAGGCTGGGTGTTTTTTTGCTTTTTTTTTTTTTTTTTAAATGTTTGTTTGAGAGAGAGCGGGACAAAGAGAGAGAGAGAGGAAAGAGTGAGAATCCCAAGCCGACTCCACACTATCACCACAGAGCCTAACGCAGGGCTCAGTTTTACGCTGCGAGACCCCGTGATTTGAGCCGAAATCAAGAACCAGACACTTAACTGACTGAGGCACCCGGGCGCCCCAAGAGAGGCTGTTATTGATAATCCACGTTAGAAGTGCAGCTGGTCTTATCAGAAGACATAGTGTACATTTTTAGGTATTTTGATTAAATTTAAATGATACCTTGATAGTTGGTTTAAACTTTTTTGTTTAGAAAGCAAAAATAAAAACAAAACATCTTAAATAGGTAGCTAGCAAACTAAGGTAAGATCAAGATTTCTCTGACTAGAGGCGCCTGGGTGGCTCAGTCGATTAAACGTCCAGCTTCGGCCCAGGTCATGATCTCACGGTTTGTGGGTTCGAGCCCTGCATTGGCTCTGTGCTGTCAGCTCAGAGTCCGCTTCAGATCTCCCCTACCCTCTCTGCCTCTTCCCCACTCACATGCTTTCTCTCTCTCTCTCTCTCCCTCTCAAAAATAATAAAAACAAAAAAGATTTCTCTGACTAGATCTTTAAAATTAGAAGAGATTATCTTCGTTAAATAAAAATCTTAAACAAAAAACAAAAATGAAAGAGACCATCTTTGGTATTAAGTCGATCAAACCTCTCTAGCCTTTGAATTTCTGTCCTACAATTCACAATATTTGGAATCTTTGTAGGAGAAATACGTCCAAAACCTACTTTAACGTCACTAGACGAAACATTTGAATGCCTGTTAAATCATCGGTGGCACGCTGTGAAAGCAGTGGGGTTTTGCCTCATTACCTCGTTCTGGAAAAGACCTGTGGTTACACACTTGATGATACTGGTATTTGTCACAGGGCATCACACTCGCCTCTAGCCAGGCCGTCAGCAGCGCCCGGAGGCTGGGGTGGCCACTCAGCGAAGTTACAGAAGGTGTTTTTGAAACTGAAGCCCCCGGAGGATATAAGTTCTTTTTGCAGAACCGAAGTCCGCCTCAGGCAGGTAATTATACCAGGCTTGTAAAAGCCCTCTGTCCGACGGCATCCTTGATGAAAGGAGAGAGGAGGCAGATTTCTCTCTCCTGTGAAGTCTCTGTTGGCATGACATGTCTTTCCCGAGCCAGCATTGTCTGTTTTTTCAGAAATCATGGTTTCATATTAGAATGTCAGTACATAATCCCAGGAGATCTAAACCGGTTTTGGTTCTGTTCTACAGGGAATGTATCCAGTTAGGACACTTTCAGCTGAGAGTAACAAAATCGATCTCAAACAAGCCGGAACATGAAGAAAATGTTCTAGCTCACGGGGCGGGGGTCCACATCTCCTAGAGCCGGTTCCCTCGTGGTTGCTGGGTGGCTATGTGGTCCCACATTCTCATCTAGCAGGGGAGGGAGAAACTGACTTCCTGTTCCTTTTTGTTTAAAAAAATTTTTTTTAATGTTTATTTTTGAGAGAGAGAGAGAGAGAGTGCACATGCGCACAAGAGAGAGGCAGAGAGAGAAGGAGACGGGGATCCGAAGTGGGCTCTCTGCTGGCAGAGGTAGGGGCTCAAACTCCCGAACTGTGAGATCATGACCTGAGCCAAAGTCAGACCCTCAACCGGCTGAGCCACCCAGGCACCCCTAATGTTTATTTTTGAGAGAGAATGCGAGAGTGCACACGTGCAAGCAGGGAAGAGGCAGAGAGAGGGGTAGAGAGGATCTGAGGCTGATTCTGTGCTAACAGCAGCAAGCCCGATGTGGGGCTTCACCTCACAAACCGTGAGATCATGACCTGAGCCGAAGTCACATGCTTAACGGACTGAGCCACTCAGGCAACTCAACCTGTTGCTTTTTGTTAAAAGCAGAGCCGGGTGCCTAGGTGGCTCTCGGTTAAGCGTCCGTTCATGGGTTCCAGCCCTGCATCGAGCTCTGTGCTGACAGCTAGCTCAGAGCCAGGAACCTGCTTCAGATTCTGTGTCTCCCTCTCTCTCTGACCCTCCCCTGCTCGCACTGCCTCTCTCTCTCTCTCAGAAATAAATAAAAAAATAAAAAGAAGAAAACATAATAAAAGCAGAGCAAAACTCTCCTAGAGTCTTCCTGAAAAGTTGCTGGTCAGATTTATTCACAGCCCTGCTCCTGAATGAGCCACTGCTAAGGGAAATAAGATCAACCTTAGACGAGTTGGTCTCCAGCTGAGGTCAGTTTCCCAAACTGTCGAGCTGGTACTGAGGGAGTGAGGGTGGAATGGGAGTGAGGAGCCCACCATGGTGACTGCCTTGAGGGGAGATACATTGCACGGCTGTTTCATTTACTAAAAGCGTGTTCGTCATATATGTGATTCCTACAAATTCTGCTGTCTGCTCTGCTGAAAGAAACAATGGCAGAAAAAAAAATTTAAAAACCTGGTGAACAGCAAAGGCGGTCCTGCCTGTCCCTTCGGTCCGTGAACACACTCCTCTAAGCGGACCTGAGATGGGGGATGCAGGCCCTTCCGTTCACTAGTCCGCCTCAGTGCCCAGGCGCCCCCATACGGAGTCTGGTGCTGTGTGTCATGCTACTTGCTTTTCCTCTGGAGCTGAGCGAAGGAGAGAATGATCTGTTCCAGGGTGGGAGGTTAGACCAGCACCATAGCACTCCGTGCCAGATGGAGTTTCTGTATACTACTGGGATTTTTATGATTATTTTTGATAGGTGATTGTTGCTTTATATACTTTTTAAAAATCTTATTCTGAGAGAAAGACCATGCATGTGAGCAGGGGTGAGGAGCAGAGAGAGGGGAGAGAGAGAATCCCAAGCAGAATCTGTATTGACAGCACATAGCGCGACCCAGGGCTCGATCTCACGACCCACGAGATCATGGCCTGAGCCGAAACCAAGAGTTGGACACTCAACTGACTGACCTACCCAGGTGGCCCTATGTACTAACTTTAAAGCTTAACTCCTACTGTTAATTCCCCTGTGGTGTTTTTCCCCTAATTTTAATAGTATTTCCTTTATTTTATTATTAGCTTTGTCTTTTTAGAGAGCAAGTGAAGGTTCAAGGGGCAGAGGGAGAGATAGTGAATCTTAATTAAGCAGGCTCCATGACGCTCAGTGTGGAGCCCAAACCAGAGCTCAGTCTCACAACTGTGAGATCGTGACCTGAGCCTAAATCAAGGGTCGGACGCTTAAGTGACTGAGCCACCCAGGCGCCCCATTGATTTTCAATAAATAAAATAACGGAGAGCCCCTCCGTTCTGAGATGTTTTCGTCCTTTGGAATGATCATACTTTGGGACATTAATTTCTGATTGGCAATAGAGTCACCTCTGTCAGTCTAGCTGGTGTCCAGCCCTCCTTTGAGTCACTGGGTCATCTCAGTACTGTTACCATTCCTATTCTGTGTCCCTCGGGGGCCCTGTTGTCTGGAATGTGTTTATTTCTCAGTGAGTAGAGAAAACAAACAGCCGCCAGGCGGAGGCCCCTGTGAGAAACACTTCACCTCTGCTGCTGCTGCTGTTTTAGCAAATGGGGCTGAGGCAGTGAAAACTGAAGAAAAATGTCCTGAATTTCTCATAGTCAGAACAGCTCCTCAGGGATCACTTTACAATATAAAAATTTCCAGGGGCGCCTGGGTGGCTTAGTCGGTTAAGTGTCTGACTTTCGCTTAGGTCATGATCTCGCGGTTCGTGGGTTCGAGCCCCGCGTCAGGCTCTGTGCTGACTGCCAGCTCAGAGCCTGGAACCTGTTTCAGTCTGTGACTCCCTCTCTCTCTGACCCTCCCCTGTTCACGCTGTCTCTCTCTCTCTCCTAGAAATAAATAAAACACTAAAAAAAAATTTTTTTTCAAATAATGTTAAATATTTTAATAAAACTTTTGTTCTTTTTGAAAAAAAATAGATTGTCTTCCTAGACAAATAAACAAAGAAGAAAGAAAACAGTACCCACATAGCCAGAGATAATCACTGTTAACATTTTAGAGTGCACCTTTCCAATTAGTGATCAAAAGAAACGTGTATATAAATGTATATATGTGTGTATCTTAGACTTCATTGTAGTGATGCCATTGTGTTTATTACATCTGGGAATTAAACAGTTGTCTGTTGTAGGATGTTTCCCTCCTTAGTGTTTCATTGTTACAAGCAACACTGTAAAGAATGTCTTTGTGTCAAAAGCCCTCCATACATCTACAATTACTTCTTCATTTGATGAATATAGGATTGCTCTTTCAAAAGCAGTTTACATTTTTTTTAGGCTTTAGGTACATTCTGTTAGAGGTGATTTAAATATTAAGGACTGGGGCACCTGGGTGGCTCAGTCATTTGAGTGTCTGAGTCTTGACTTCAGCTCAGGTCATGATCTCACAGTTCATGGATTTGGGCCCTGCGTAGGGCTCTGTGCTGACAGTGCCAAACCTGCTTGGGATTCTCTCTTCCTCTCTATCTGCCCCTGCACTGCTTGTTTGCTTGTTCTTTCTCTCTCTCTCTCAAAAATTAATAAACTAAACAAAGAGAAAAAAATATTAAGGACTTTTTGTCATGTATGTTGCAAAAATGTTTCCTACTTTGTCATTTACTCTTTGATTATAATTTTTTTTCTTTTTGCGGGGAGGTGGTTATTGTCTAGGTTGTTACATTTCATGTAATTAACCTAATTTTTTCTTTCCTGGTTTTTCTACCTTTGGTGTCAGGTTTTAAAAAAATCTTTTGGGGCACCTGGGTGGCGCAGTAGGTTAAGTGTTCGACTTCGGCTCAGGTCATGATCTCACAGTTCGTGGGTTCCAGACCTGTGTTGGGCTCTGTGCTGACAGCTCAGAGCCTGGAGCCTGTTTCAGATTCTGTATCTCCCTCTCTCTCTGACCCTCTCCTGCTCATGTTGTCTCTCTCTCTCAGAAATAAATAAAACATTTAAAAAAAAAAAAGGTGTACATTTTTTCCCACCAAATGACAAGCCAGTTTTCTTCATGCCATTTATTGAATAATGTGCCCTTTCATACTGACATAAAACCCCATTCTTATCATAAGCTAAATTCTTATATATACACAAGCCTGATTTAGTCTTTCTGTTCTAGTCTATTGCACTTACCTGTCCATTCCTACTGTTCTATTACTCTCCAGACCCTGTATTAAAAGTCACTCTAGCAGTGTCTGATCTTCAGAAATCCTTGAACTACTGGTCTAATCTATTGGGAATGAAAATTTATGAAAAAGATGAAGAGAAGCAAAGGGCATTGCTGGGCTATGCTGATAACCAGGTGAGTGATCTTGGAGAGAAGTAATCTGTTACCTTGTATTTGGCTTATAAATGAGGATATCATGAAGGTTATTGTCAGAGTTTTTTCACAGTGACTCAATATTTACACAGGTCAGCAGAAAGAAGCAAATAAAAATTGCTGCTAACCTCATCATCCAAATATTACCTTTGTTTATTTTGGGGGATATAGCCTTTCAGAAGTGGAATTGCGGAGTCAGAAGTCATTGTTGAATTTCATCTTTTTTTTTTTTTTTGATAACCTAGCATTTGAACATGATTTAGTCCTTGCACTCTGACCCAGCAAGTCCACTCCCAAGAATTTATTTTACAGACGTGCTCACCATACATGTGCACAAAGACATGTGTACAAGGTTATCTGTCACAGCACTGTTTTTAGCAGCAGGAGATAAGAAATAACCTCAGTGTCCTGTGCAGTAGAGGAATAGTTCAGAAACTTATAGGTCACCCATAGAGTGGATTACTGTGCAGCTGTCAGAAAGAATGGGGTGAATCCTTATGTGCTGACATAGTAACATTGGATAAAAACAAGGGACAGAATAATGTGTAAATTATGTTTCCATTTGTGTTAAAAAAAAAAAAAAAAGATCTGTTTATGCCATATGTCTTCCAGGAAACTATTGACTAGTTGCATTTGGGGAAAGTTGAAGGGAGCATTCATTTTTACTTTATTCCTTTAGTGCTGTTTAAATTTTTTCTTTTCTTTTCTTTTTTTAGCCATATAACTTGTTCCGAAAAATAGACCTCTCTCATTTCTTTTCAGTGTAAGCTGGAACTACAGGGTATCAAGGGTCCTGTTGATCATGCGGCAGCTTTTGGAAGAATTGCCTTTTCTTGCCCCCAAAAAGAGGTAATGTTTGGTCCTAGATCTTTGGTTTAAGCTCTGTGACTAGCTAGTTGAACCCGCTAAGAACGTCAGGTTTATTCTGATTGTGCTTTGGTATCGAGTTCAACAGTTGTCTCAAGAGCGGCTGAGATAACAGAATGAAACACATGGTGCCTGAGTTCTCTCTGGTGGATCTGATTCTCCTGCAGGGTGGCTTAGGACCACGGCGTGAGAGTGGTACGTGATCCCTCGCTCACTGTGCCTCTTTGTCTTCCTCAAGTTACCAGACTTAGAAGACTTAATGAAAAGGGAGAACCAGAAGATCCTGACTCCCCTGGTGAGTCTGGATACCCCAGGAAAAGCAACAGTGCAAGTGGTCATTCTGGCTGACCCTGTAAGTATTATTCACGGAGGGGATGGGCTGCACCAGGGGTTTCTGCGAGGTGTCTTTCCACCAAATTTCTTTTCTCTTTATTGGGGTAGGATGGACATGAAATTTGCTTTGTGGGGGATGAAGCATTTCGAGAACTTTCTGAGATGGATCCAGAAGGAAGCAAGTTGTTGGATGATGTGAGTCTCACTTCTGACTTTATATCCCCATAGGCCCACTGGGGATGGTATTGAGGGGACAGGGGAAGCAACAGGCTCCACGCTGTGTCCTTTTTCTGTCGGGGTGACTTTTGAGCCAGGAATATGTGTTTTCATTGCCACCCGTAGGACTCTTGTTGTAAGATTTTATTTTTAAGTAATCACTACACCAAGCGTGGGGCTCAAGCCCACATCCCTGAAATCAAGAGTCTCATGCTCTACTGATTGAGCCAGCCAGGCACCCCCAAACTTTTTTTTAAGTGATCTACACCCAATGTGGGGCTTAAACCCACTGCCCCAAGATCAGGAGTCGCATGCTTCACCAGCTGGGCCAGCTAGGCGCCCTTCCCCCCCAACTTAGGACTCTTGGCCCAGTGCGGCATCGGTCCCTTGCCACGTGCTCAGGCTGCTCTGCTGCACGCACCGTGACCCTGCGCGGTGAGGGAGACACCCCGTGCACCCCTCACTCCCTTAGCTCTTTTGGTCCCCTCATCTGCGACCTACAGCGCCACCCCTGTCCTTTCCAGTGAATGGTTCTCCTCCGCACACAAACGAGCTTTCGAGTCTCCCATCTTTTAAAAATCTTTTACCTCCATTCCCCTTCTCCATATTTCTTTTAAAAAATCTGCCCCCACGCCGTTTCTACTTCTTACCACATTCACACTTCAGTCTGTCATATACTGGCTACTGTGACTCTGTGAAACGCCAGTGTTGGTGTCACCCATGACCTCCGTCTTGCCAGGTCCCACAACTACCTTCCTACCTTCCTCAAACTCAGCCTTCCAGCAGCATCCAAAGCAATTGTTCGTCAGCCCCTCATGCAGCTGCTGTGGGATAGGAACTCTGCAAGTGCTCTGTTGATGATTAAAGGAACGAATCAATCTGTCCTGGTTCTGTCACTTACTATCTGTGTGACTGACCTGAGGTGATTCACTTAAGTTCTCTGAACTTCAGTGTTGTTTCCTTTTAAGAAATCTCTGAGTCCAGTGTGGGGCCCGAACCCACAACCCCAAGGTCAAGAGTTGCATGCTTTACCAGCTGAGCCAGCCACGCACACTTAGACTTCAGTTTTCTTACCTAAAATTTTGAGAAAATCAGATCAGCTACCTCCGGATTGTCATGTGGTTTATAGAAGGTGACAAACTGCTGACATAATAACAGACACTCAATTAATGTCAACGAAAGCAAGAAACAGAAAATGTACGATTTATACATTTTGTCATGAAGGAAAATAGAATGTCAGGCAGCCTCTCAGGGAGCACGTTTGTTAGACTCTTTTCCTTCTTGCTTTTTTCATGTCACTGACCAACTTTGTCCTCTTCTGAGCTCTCTTCTGCTTTGGTCTTACAGATCTCGCCACCTTCATATCTGACAGCTTCTCAGACACAGGCACGGCTTTCTGTCTCGTTCCAAAACGACTTGTGTGGGCTCCCACGTTGCTGTCTTTTATTCTCATGTGCCATTCTTCCTCTTCTCTGGGCACTCCGGTTACCTCTGCGCTGAGCTGTAACTGTCATCCATTCTCTGACCCCTTTTTCTACTTTTATTTATTTTGAGAGACAGAGCAAGGGAGGGACAGAGAGAGGATAGAGAGAGTCCCAAGCAGGCCCCGCACAGTCAGCGCAGAGCTCACTATGGGGCTGAACCCATGACCTGAGCTGAAACCAGGAGTGGATGCTTAACAGACTAAGCCACCCAGGTGCCCCCATTCTCTGACTTCTGATTTCTAGTNGTACCCTAGGGGTCAGTGCTCAAGCAGAAATAATTGAGTGGGGGTGGATATTGGTCATCATCTGATTGGCAGGAGACCGTGCAAACTTGCTTTAACCTCACCAGGAGTTTTCTCGGCTAGTGGGCTCAGAACGGCTCCCAATACAAACAAGTATTTTTTGTTGTTGTTACTGAGGTAAAATATACATGGATTTTTTCTTTTTTTTAAGAGAGAGAGCTTGAGCAGGAGAGAGGGGCAGAGGAAGAGAGAAAGAATCTGAGCTACCCAGGTGCTCCTATATAGAATTTAAATGAACAGAAATGTCATGTTCAATTTGATAATAAGTTTTGACAGCTAAATATTCTCATTCAACTGCTACTTAAAATATAGAGCATTTTCATCCTTATAGAAAGTCCTCTCATGCCCATTTCCAGCTGGTTCCCACCCCCGCCTCCTAGAGCCAACTACTGTACTGACTTCTGTCACGTTATTTTTGTTTGTCCTTAGACTTCATATAAATGGAATCATTCAGTAGATACTCTTTTGTGCCTGGCTTCTGTCACCCAACATAACATTTTTGAGATTCCTCCATGTAACTGTATATATCAGAGNGAACATGAGCAGGGAGGAGGAGGAGAGAGAGAGAGACAGAGAGAGAGAGAGAGAGAGAGAGAGACAGAAAGACAGAATCCAAAGCAGCCCTATTCGGGGCTCAAACTCAAACTGATGAGATCATGACCTGAGCCAAAGTTGGACGCTTACGTGATTGAGCCACCCAGGTACTCCTGTTCTTTTTTTAATTGTTGAATGGTATTCAATTTTATGAACATAATGATTTGCTTATCCATTCTTCCGGTGGTGGATATTTGAGTTGTTTCCAGTTTTTTATCTATTTATAAGACTACTATGAACATTTTTTTTTAAGTTTCTTTATTTTGAGAGAGACAGAGAGTGAGAGTAGGGGAGGGGCAGAGAGAGGGGGAGAGAATCCCAAGTAGGCTCCATGACCTTAGCACGGAGCCCACCGCAGGGCTCAGTCCCACAAGCCATGAAATCTTGACCTGAAATCAAGAGCCAGACACTCAACCAGCTGAGCCATCCAGGCGCCCCTGCTGTGAGCACTCTTGTGTGAATCTTATAGACGTGAATCGTTTTTCTTGGATAAATACCTAAGAGTGGAATTGTTTTTACTTTATAAGAAACTGCCAAATAGTTGTCTAAAGCGATTGAGCCACTCTACACTCCTACCAGCTGTGTGTGTTTCTGCGAGTTCTGGCTTTTCCACATCCTTGTCAGCATTGGTGCTTTTCGAGGTTTTGTGTTAGCTCTCCTAGAGCTTGTAAGGTGGTTTCTCAGCGTGCTGGGATTTCCACTTCCCTGCTGACTGTTGAGGTTGCACATCTTTGCAGATGCTTATTGGCTGTTTGCATACCTTCCTTTGTGAATCATATGTTCAAGTCTTTTATCCATTTCTTTCCTTAGTAGATTTTATTTTTATTACTTGATGACTAAAAATTCCAAAAACACACAGGAGAGTACAGCAGACCCCTATGTGATTGTCACCAGTCAACTCTGCCATATCATTCATCATTCCTTCCCACCCCACTTGTGTGTGTGTGTGTGTGTGTGTGCGCGCGCGCGCGAGCGTGTCCTGGGGAATTGTAAGGCAAATCTTAGGTGCTGTATTATTTCAACCCTAAATACTTAAGTATTTTAAACATTTTAAGATAATTTAAAAGAAGTAAAAATCAAGGAATTTTCTTATATACCATATTGATATTACACACACACACACACACACACACAAATCAATGGTATATCCTTCATGTCACGTAAAATCCAGTTTTTGTTACAATTTCCCTGATCGTTCTGATGAGGGCCTCCATCCCACAACCCTGGGATCACATGACCTGAGCCAAAAATCAAGAGTTGGATGCTCAACCAACTGAGCCACCCAGGAGCCCTCCCTATGTATTTTTTAATTAGCTTTAATGTAATTGCACTATATCAATACAGAACAATGTATATGATCCACTGAGTTTCATGACAGNGAATTGTAAGGCAAATCTTAGGTGCTGTATTATTTCAACCCTAAATACTTAAGTATTTTAAACATTTTAAGATAATTTAAAAGAAGTAAAAATCAAGGAATTTTCTTATATACCATATTGATATTACACACACACACACACACACACACAAATCAATGGTATATCCTTCATGTCACGTAAAATCCAGTTTTTGTTACAATTTCCCTGATCGTTCTGATGAGGGCCTCCATCCCACAACCCTGGGATCACATGACCTGAGCCAAAAATCAAGAGTTGGATGCTCAACCAACTGAGCCACCCAGGAGCCCTCCCTATGTATTTTTTAATTAGCTTTAATGTAATTGCACTATATCAATATAGAACAATGTATATGATCCACCGAGTTTCATGGCAAGAAGACACACCTCTGATCTCTTTTACATTTTAGCTATTTAGTCTATTCATAATCTCTAACTAGGAGTGTATTTGCACACTGTGTGTCTGCTCACATGATTCTATTCTCTTGGAATGGCCCTTCTGCCATTTGAATTTTTGCTTATTTTTCAAGGCTTGCTCAAATCCATGTTTTAAAAAAATCTCATTGATTGGTTGGAGTTTTGGAAGCGAGTCATTTGTTAAATATCTACCAATGCAAGAACTATTCCCAGTCTATGGCTTGCCGATTTATTTTAACACAGTCTTATAAGAACAAAAAAAATTTTAGTCGTCAAGTATTTGTTGTATTTCCACATTTTTTTCTTGTGGTTGATTTCAAGTTTCATAGTGTTGTGGTCTGAAAATATGCAGGGTATGATCTTGATATTTTTGTACTTGTTGAGGGCTGATTTGTGTCCCAGCATGCAGGCTATTCTGGAGGACGTTCCACGTGCATTCGAGAAGAGTGTGTATTTTGCTGCTTTAGGACGAAATGTTCTGAATGTATTTGTTAAGTCCACCCGGTCCAGTGTGTCATTCAAAGCCATTGTTTCCTTGTTGATTTTCTGTGTCAAGGATGGATCTGTCCATTGCTATAAGCGGGGAAGAGCAGAAAAATTTGAAGTCCAGTTTATCAACTTTTTTTTATGTTTCGTGCTATCTCTGTCCAGACTAGTGTTAACAGCCAATGAAACTTCTTCACCCAAATAAACCGTGGGCATTTCAAAAAGTAGAACAATTTAGGGGCACCTGGCTGGCTCAGTTGGAAGAGCATGCAACTCTTGATCTCAGGGTTGTGAGTTGGAGCCCCATATCAGGCTCCGTGCCGACCACTCAGCCCTTGGAGCCTGCTTTGGATTCTGTATCTCCCTTTCTCTNCCTGGTATAAATCTTATAGACGTGTTTCATTTCTCTTGGGTAAATACCTAGCAGTGGAACTGCTTTTACTTCAGCGTTTAAGAGGCTTTTTATCTTAGAATAGTTCTCGACTTAAAAAGCAATTTTTGAACATTGTTTCTCCTTACCCCTAACTTCGTTAGCTATTTAGTCACCAAGAGGTGTGGTTCCACTCTGAAACCTCCTGTTTATCCACTTCCCTTTGCAAAGGGCCCTCATTCTCACCTGTAATAGTGCAGAAGCCGCCTCTCACCTTCCAGCCATCCCTGCTGCCAGCACCAGCTTTCTACCGCGTAGATCCAGTAATTTCAAAAACTGTTTAGTCTTCTCATGGCTCCTGTTGTCTCCAGGTGACATTCCAAAGTCTTTGACAGCGCGCGGAAGCTGTCGGCCCTTCCCTACTCTTCCCTGCTCTCCGGTCTTCTGTGCTGCCCCCTCCCTCCCACCCCAGGCCGAGGAGCGGTGCATATTCCCTGAGATGTGTCTTCTGGCCTCCTCCCGAAGGTTTCTTTCCTTCCTTCTTCAACTCCTCCCTCAGAACCCACAGGCTGTCTTGGATTCTCCACACCAGAGTTTGTCGTTTCCCCCATTTATTATGTCTCTGACGAGACAGAAACGTTGCATCTTTGTCAGTTTTCTCTTATTTTGCACATCTTGAGTTTCAAAAACCTTTCTGTGTTCATCAAGAAAGTCGCAGCACTAAGATACCCTCCAAGTCAGTGCGACCGTGTCTTGTCCCATCTCGGAGTCCCACTGCCCAGGACAGCCACTTTCACCTTTGAGGTTTCTAAAAAAATTTGCGTACTTCTGTTTCTTCATTTTCAGTGGCGGACACCATCTCTGCACTTCCTGCTGAGGTGGACGAGTCTTTTTATACCATTTTTCCAAACACTTAGTTGTTTTCTTTTGGTCTCCTAGCACCTTGTTCGTGCTTCTGTCATAGCAAATACCCTAGGAGACACCCATGCGTGCGCCCTCATGCAAAAGAGTTGTCTCCATCTGAGTCCTCCGCTATTCTGTGTGCTCCTCAAAGCCTCAGACCAGGTCTCTGCCACCACACCTGAACCCAACATCATACCTAGCTCAGAATGAAAACTAGCATTTTTAAAGGTATTTCTATACTTGATTTTGACTGGATAAATTAATGTGTATGCTTACCAAACACCCATTTAGCATATGCATGTTTGTATTACAGGAAGGGTTTTTTGTGTTTTTTCTTTTTAATTTTTTTAGTTTTTGAGAGACACAGCAAGCAGGGGACGAGGAGACAGAGAGGGAGACACAGAATCTGAAGCAGGCTCCAGGCTCTGAGCTGTCAGCACAGAGCCCGACGCGGGGCTCAAACCTCATGAACTGTGAGATCATGACCTGAGCTGAAGTTGGACACTTAACAGACTGAGCCACCCACGCACCACTGGACAGGAAGTTTTAACAGACTTAGGTTCTAAGTGTAGATCACTCTGTAAGCCCTTCTCCATGGTCTCAACCTCGTGGAATAGTAAGATAAAAACACTCTAGTGGCACCAAAATATATTCACAAGGCTTTCTTTTTAATTAAGAGGCTCCAAATTAACCAAACAGTATCAACATCAGTGGAATGGTATTGGAGGAGGCATAGTAAAAGCAAACCATTCCAGGCTTAATAGCTAAAACATGAAAATTGCTTTTCATATCGGGTCTCATAACACCGAGTCTCATTAGCACTAACAGATTCTTGAGAACCTACCCAGATGCGAAGAGTGACAGCCCCTTCTGTTCTTCCAAGGACCCTGCAGCCTAGTGTGCTTGCTCCTTGCTCTCTGATGAGTCGGCTGGCCAGCCACGCTCCCCCGCTGCACGGTTCACCCTTGACTCTGCCACGTGAGACTCTGTTGCTCGATACTCATCAGCATCCGGTGAAATGAAACATAATACTCTATACCGAACAAACACATTGTGTCTTAATTGTTCATGACTGTGGGCAGTGCAGTGAGAGGTACAAAGTGGACTGTATGTTTTGTTTTATAGACTTAACCATATGTTCAAATTCTCTTTCTATAGGCAATGGCGGCAGATAAAAGTGAGGAATGGTTTGCTAAGCAAAATAAACCAAAGGCTTCCGGTTAACAGAAAACATCTGTGGAACGGGCATTTGTGATTCCTGTCCAGCACCTGCGAGGCCTGGTGTGTCCGTGCCTGATAAATGCTCTCACGACTTGGTTGTTTCCCCTACAGGCAAGGAGGCTAGAGTGGTAAAGATCTGTGTGTTCTAATCTTTGAAAGCCCCCAAGATATATTGCAGAAATAAAATCTTACTGTAATCAGTCCCATTAGAGGAGAACTCGTGCTGTAAGCTGCACTGGCATTGGAATGGCACATTCTACCTGGAGCTCTAGTAGATCGGTAATTATTTTTCAGCCTGGGCAGCTATGTGGGCCATCACCTTTGGTTGGAAATGGAGGGAATTTTTGATAAGCTTATGGCAGGAATACTTCCAGCCCCATGATTACATGCTCTTCTAACGCCCTCCCCTGGCAGGCCTTGACAGTGAAACCTTTTAAAGACATTTGGTTCATTGAATCAACAGATTTGATTACCGCCCACACATTCCTTGCTTTAAAATTTTGAATATCCAGAGAAAACAGATGGAAGAATCTCATGTGTTGTGCTGCTACATGCCTGGCTTTAGTCCACTTTCTTTATATAATTTTCTTAAATCCTCACGAGAATTTTAATTTCTGAAATATGGATTCGATCATTTCTTCAGCCTGAAAAAAATTTTTTTTAACACTTTCTTATGGTTTTCTATTTGGTTCTACAGAACAAATAAATTCTAATCATTGGAAACGGAATTTTACTGGCCATATTTATTATTAAATGGGTTTTGGAACTATACTCCTGAAATCAAGTTTTTACACCAGACTGTAAGACTCATTATTTAAAATAGTTGTGGCCAGGTTCTAATTATAGGGAAGACACTGAGGAGATTGAAAAGGACTGACTCAGAGGTCACCAGTTCCAGAATAATATATATGAAATTCCCTCAGTTATTCTTCCTGGCTGGCAGATTTCAGGGTTTCAGGTCATCTTCTTACAGGGTGGGCTTACCTTCACTGACAGAAAGCAGCGCTTTTCCCTCTCCACGGCATTTTTCATTCAACTTAAATTCCCCGTCTGAGGGAACCAATCAAGGGTTTCAAAGCAAACCAGGTTATAGATGTTCCTTCCCTAGACAGTTGGTTCACCTATTTCATGTACATGGGGAGATTACTGTGTAGATTTTGAATAACCAGACTACTCTGTGTCTCTTTAGACTAAGATTTGTTCATTCTCAGATTTCTGGTTAGCTTAGTAATTCTTGATGTCTATCTCTGGTAATACTGTTACTGTACCAAAAAACTATGCTTTTCCCAGTGTATCAGGCTACCGACATAGGCCTTCTGAGTTTGTCATAGTAAAATAAATGGATTTATGTAAGAACTGAATGACTAAACACATACTAGATTTCTTTTTTATCTACTTCAATTTTATTCAATTTTAACATACCAGAATTTTTCCTCTCTTAAATTACCACTATGCATGAGAGAAGTTAATGCTGTTTATCTACCTGGGACATTTTGACTTTACAATATAAGCCCCTTTTATCTCACTGCCAGTCATTTTTCTTTCGCCGAAGTCTTTACTACTGCGTTCATTGTAAAACCATTTAGTGTACAACTTTGGCCTTTTATCAAGGAATCCATAAGTTTTACCTCTGCCCGGTGTAGCTAGTGATTTTAAACCCCAGGTAGGATCACTTTCCCGCTTCTGATGATGGTATGCTCCATGAGAAAACAAAGTTATAAGAAAGATGGCTCTGGGGGCACCTGGGTGGCTCAGTCGGTTGAGTGTCCGACTGTTGGTTTTGGCTCAGGTCATGATCTCACGGTTCATTTGTTTGAACCTCATGTCTGGCTCTGCAGTGGCAGTGCAGAGTCTGCTTGGGATTCTCTCTCCCTCTCTCTCTGCCCCTCCTCTGCTTGTGCTCTCTCTCTCAAAATAAATGAAACTTTAAAAAATTTTTTTCTTAAAAAAAAAAAAGAAAGATGGTTTTGCCCAAGCTGGTGTTTTAAAACAGATGAAGTTGGAAAGTTCTTGAACTTCTTCACGGTTGTGTTTTCAGAGCAGTCATTTTGTTTTCTTGGCCTTGAGGGATTGTGGACTTCTGTCATATTAAGTTTAAAATTTGTTTTGGGGTGCCTGGTGGCTCAGTCGGTTGAGCATCCGACTTCGGCTCAGGTCATGATCTCACGGTTCATGGGTTCGAGCCCTGCGTCGGGCTCTGTGCTGACAGCTGGCGCAGAGCCTGAAGCCTGTTTCGGACTCTATCTTCCTCTCTCTCTGACCCTCCCCTGCTCATGCTGTCTCTCTCTCTCAGAAATAAATAAAACATAAAAAAAATTTTTTTTAAATAAAATTTGTTTTAATGTTCACTGAGATAATATTTATTTTTTAGAGAGAGAGAGAAAGAGTGAGTTAGGAAAGAGCAGAGAGGGAGACACAGAATCCAAAGCAGGCTCCAGGCTCTGAGCTGTCAGCACAGAACCTGATGCAGTACTTGAACCCACGAGCCCTGAGATCATGACCTGAGCCAACGTTGAATGGCTGACTGAGCCACCCAGGTGCCCTTCCACTATTATTTTTACTAGTAATTCACATTTAATGTGAATCAGGGTCCGAAATGCATCAAAATGTGCTTATAATATCCTCCAAAGAAGAGAGGATGGTACAACTCCATTGTACAGCGTGGCTCTTGCTCAGTTTATAGTTACAATAGTTCTTTAGTCACAGACACCACTGGTGTTCTGGGGACACTCTCTCCTCAAGTAATATGTCTACTTAGTCTACAGCAACTTACTGCACATACGTGAACAGAAGATCCTGAAACTGTCTGGTGAGATTCGGTTCCCTTTGTCCTCTGATGTTTTTATGATCGTTGCTTCTATTGTTTCCCATCCAAGTACTAACCAGGCCCGACCCTGCTTAGCTTCCGAGATCAGACGAGATCGGGCACGTTCAGGGTGGTATGGCCGTAGACTCGTTGCTTCTATTGTTTGAGGGTCCTTCATGAACTGGAGCTGACCTGATGCCCTGGCCTGTGAAATAATTTTTGAGGAAAAGTTTTGGGAAGTTCCATGCCACAGCAGAGCTTTTTCTCTGAAATGTGATACCATTTAGCACTCCCTATCCCTGTACACTTTTTGTGCATCAATGTCGCCGCGATCATCAACACTTGCATGGGGCACGGGTTGGGTGGTCCTTCTAAAACAAAGTCGGGGGCGCCTGGGCAGCTCAGTCAGTTGAGTGTCCAATTTCGGCTCAGGTCATGATCTCCCGGTTCTTGAGTTTGAGCCCCCCACCGGGCTGTCAGCCCAGAGCCCGCTTGGGATCCTCTGTCTCCCTCCCTTTGCCCCTCCCCCGCTCATGCTTACACGCACTTTCTCTCAAAAATAAACAAGCAAATAACTAAACAAACTCATTTACGTGTACATATCTTGTCCTACAGACATCCCGAAGCAGAAACCAGGGTTAACTGCAGACTAACCCCAAGGAAATTTTGGTTGCATTCAGACGCTGGGATTTTGAAACCATCTGCTCCAGTGTCTCGCATCTGCTGTGTTGTCATGCATCAGTTACTTCGCTAAAAGTTTGACTCCCCTCAAAGTATTAACTTCATCAGGTCTATGTTCAGTGGGGCTTTGGGTAGTAGGACTTGACTTCAGCTTTTTCGAAGGCAAAGACCCTTTCCCCCCAGTAGTGTTGGGTTAACAATGAATCTCCCCTGAAGAGATAGGGGCCTCAGCCTCCTTCCTTCTCCTTTCTCCTGAGAGGCCGAGCCTCTGGAGAATGGTCTTATTGACTAACCTCAAATCTTGGGCAATTTTCATAGCATGATTCTTCCCCCAACCCCACTACTCCTGCCAAATATCTACATATACTCTGGGAATAGAAGGCTGGGTGCTCTCCGAATCCTACACAAAGCCAGTTTTGATGGAACTTATCCTAGTGGAGAGCTGGTTTTTATATACTTTGGACACCTCCCCAGGACTCTCCCAGTCACTCTGAGTGTAATCAGCTTTCTGCAAACAGCAGTCACTCTCGTGCAGTTTAAGTGATTTATTGAGGTCTCTTGGCTACAGCTGTTACGGCGTCATGACATTTCAGCCATCAGACTTTTAAGAAGCCCTTTTCCCTATCCGAGGAGCCTTGCTACTTCATTCTGTTTGACACTCTGCCCTCCTTAACCAGTATCCTTTTTCTTCAGTTCTTCCACTTTGGCAACATAGATCCTCATGGCATCAATCTTGGACATCCCTTTGTTGTCATTCCATGCCTCCCACTTGGCCTTGGCTTTCACATCTGTGGCAGGTGGGACAGGGATGTTGCAGTCGCCCTGGGTGGCCTGCTTGTAGAAGCTGTACACCAGCAGTTTCTCCTTATCACTCACAGGTCCCTTCAACTGCTTGATAGCAGCACAGGCCATCTCAAATTCCACTTGGGACATTGGGAGAACGGAGGCCGGGCCGCTGTGTCTTTTCTAGGTGATAATTGGCACTGAAGGATGGAGGATGGAGAGTTAGAAACACTGGAGGCTAGTGATTAGGTCTCCTAAGAGTGAAAGGGAGCAAAGGAGCCCGGGTAATGTTTCAGCACGTAGGATATCCACGTGTGTGTCTTCTCAGAAGTCAAATGTGTTTTTCTAAAGTACACATTGCAAACTGAGGCCCATTGGATGGGATCTCCCCCACCATTGCTCTGGCTGGCAAAGTGCATTTTCTGGGGAGGGCAACCAGTAGCATTTCNACCCGCAGACCCCCTGGAGGGGGGAACGCCTCTCAGAGTGGCACACCTGTGCTGGTTACTGGGCAGCCGGGGGAGGGCGTTCAGTGTGGGTATTCCTGGGGGTTACTGGATGGGAGCGAAAGCCGACCCCGGGATGGAACTAGTGGGTAGGAGCCCCTGGGACTCAGAAGGCTGGGCTGTGAAGGGGCGGGGCACACGCGCTGCTGAGCGGCGCCGCCAAAGAAGGCTGTACATAGAGCCCAAGGGCCAGTGACGTGGCGGACGTTTGGGGGCGGGGCGGGGCACACTCGGCGGAAACGAAGTGCGAGTACTNCCATGTGGGCCGGGCTGCCAGGGCGCCGCGGACCTGTTGGTGAGTACCGCGCGTGCGCGTGGAGCGGCGGGAGGCCTGCGACCGACCGCGCGGAGCCGGGGCTGAGATTGTGGGCGGGGGCTGGGGCGCGCGGCCCATTGTCCCGCCCTCCGGAACTGCCCATTGTGCCGTGGCGCCTGCGCTGCACTCGCGGCCTCGCGGGAGAGGGGCGGCCTCAGGGCCGCTCGCGTCGCCGCCATGGACCTAGGTGGGTGTCTCGACTGCCTGTCCTCGGCCTTCCTGGTCTGCGTCCCGAAACAGGCGATCAGGGCGGTGCTGAGTGGGCCCGGGCTAAGGGAGACCTCCGGGTAGGGGAGGGTTTTGGAGG
>NW_027551561.1:2702986-2716922 GCF_008692635.1 Crocuta crocuta | reverse complement strand
GTGGGTCATGGAGGCCGGGGGTCGGGAGGCGGGGCTCTAACCCCAGCCCCGCAGCTCTTTGGCCGGCATCTTGCCCCCTCTGGACGCCTTTCCACGTGAAGGGCCAAGCGGATGTGAAGTTAGATTTTCCTGAAGGTGGACAAGGTTCGTGCACGTGCTTTGGAAAATGCCGGGCTCAGAAGACGCCCCGGGGAATCCCTGATACCCCGACGTGTCATTTATTCAACGGCTGCCGAGTTGTTGAGCAAGCGTCTTACGCTCTTGTGGTTCTCGTCGATAAAACGGGGACGATCATAATGTATCCACCACACAGTTTGGGGGCGTTTGGATTGAGAACACGTGTATACAGTGTCTGGTACGGTGCCTTGTGCACAGCTAACGTTCGTGCGACCAGGAGCTGTGAGGAGGGCCGCAGCAGCCGAGGTGGCACTTTTGAACTTCTGTGCACTTTGATTCCGAATCCTCACCCGCAGGGTCCGCGGGAAGGGAGCGGGGTGCTCATATAAATCGGTAGCTCCTTGTCCAGCCTCCTACCCTGCTGGACATGCGCTTAAGGAGGTAAGACCAGGAGGCTGTTCTGAGAGAGCTGGGGTGAGGCACCCCAAGATGTGCCGTAGAAACGTGGTCCTGTCCCCAGTTAGCTCTTCAGTGGTGGAACGGAGTTTGGAGCCCCGCAGCGCTGGTGATTTCTGTCCCAGCCCCATCACACAGTAGTTGGGACATCCTGAGCAAACTTTTTGAATCTGTGTTCCCATCTCCAAAGCAGGAATGGCCCGCAAAAGGTTGATTTGAAGATGCATAAAGATCTTGCACAGTCCCTGGCACGGAGTAAACACTTAACCATAAGCACCAGTTAACCAGGAGTGATAAAAATACTTAGGATTTGTCCAGCTGGTAACCAGTAGCCCCTGGGACTGACTCCTTCAGGCAGCACAGTGAACATACTTCCTATCTCTGGAAGGTGGGTTTTGGGGGCCAAACATTTCGGCTGAGCTGATTGTACAATCAAATCAAATTTACAGATTGAAAGGGGACATGTTTTGGAGTCCTAGGAGAGCAACCTGAGCCAAAAAGCAAAAAGCGGGAGGGCAAAATCTCCAGTGAGACCCCCTCAGGCAATCTAATCTTCCCTGGGTGTGTGCCTGGGCCACTGGGAGTCAAGGTGAATTGCTTTCACCAGTTGGTTGCGCACGGAGTACTGATGCTTTGCCTTTAGCTGCTCCCTTGAAGGGCAGGACGTTTTGTAATCTCCTGAATCAAGGTTCTCTCTTGCTGGCTCCTGGCCTGTGTAAATGGGAAAGACGGGTCCTTGGAGGCATGAGGGAATGAGGAAGGGGTGGCATCTCCATGCCCTGGGAAAGGGGAGAGAAGTCGGGAATAGTGAGTAGTGTTTGTACTCTGATTTTGTTTCTGGGCCAGAAGTAGCTAACTTGAGGAAGACCTATGTCCTTTCCTGTGCTTGAGCTGGGAAAGGCAAAGAATAGTGACAAGGTGATGGTCCTGCCAACAATGGAAAGATTTGTGGGAATCAACATTTAGTGAGCACTTATTTGGCACTCTTTGTAGCCAGATGCTTACTGTAGCTGTATCTTATTTAACAGTCAGCAGCTCTGGGAGATGGAATTGGGAGCTAACAGCAACTGACTCTGCCAAGGGCTTGACTGATGCTATCGCTTGATCCTCAGAGTCCTGATAGGAAGCCTCTATTTTCCCCCCACATATGCCGAAGGGAAGCTCAGAGAAGGAATCTAAGATATCACACTGCTTTTCAATGATTGAGCTAGGATTTAAAGCACTGTCTAATTAAACATCCCCAAATGCCTTCCTTGAGAAGTCTGTTGAATCATGGCTCACTGGAGGAAAGACTTCTTTCTTAATCTAGAATTTCTTTGTGTGTCTGCCTCTCGGTTTCTATCAGAGAACCAGAGCCTTCAGTTGCTTGTTCTGGTTTGACAGAAATAGCTATGGGGTAAACTGTTTCCTTGAATGGCAGAACATTTGAAATTTGTTTGCAAGCAGGCTGTAAGAGAATAGAGGGAAGGCAGGGCTCATCTGATTGCTTCTCTGCCCACAGCCCTGCCCTGTGCCCCTCTTAAGGTATATCATTACTTAGAGGCTTGATTGTCATGTTCCACAGTACTCATTTGATGGCCCCTGCAGTTTGGTACTGTTGTGCGCGCGTGCTCTCTCTCTCTCTCTCTCTCTCTCTCTCTGCCTTTCCTCTCTACACCCTCCGCCAGCCCTTCCTGTCCTGGAGGGCCTAGCCCTTCCCTTTTCACATGCAGGATCTCATTCACTTTGTTCATTCCATTGATCCCCTCTGGGCAGATACTTCCCTGAGCCGCTTTTCAGGATGGACTCTCCTCAGCGTCCACCCCACCTTCCTATTGCTGGAGGATGTATCTACCTTAATATTCTACCTCAAACTCCAAATAACCCAAACTGAACAGTGTTCCCCCCAAAGCTGTTCTGATTCTCCTGTGTTCCTCCTGTGATGCCCATTGTCTTCCCAATCCAGGCTGGAGAGCCTGGGAGTCCTTTTGTATTGCGCAGGCACGTCCTCGTGACCCCAGCTCTGCAGCAGCTCTTATAACCATCCCTTCTTCCCCGTCTCACTGAACCCTTCTCATGTCTAATCCTGATGATGACAGCCAGCCTATACTGTCTGATGTCTCTCTGCCTCTAACTTCTAATTATCTTAAATATGTTTTCACCACGCTCTGTCTTATTCGGCTTCTCTCGGTGCAGGACCCTTGAATATCTGCGAAGAAATGACTATTCTGCACGGAGGCTTCTTGCTCGCTGAGCAGCTGTTCCACCCCAAAGCGCTGGCAGAATTGACAAAGTCGGACTGGGAGCACGTTGGGCGGCCCATCGTGGAGGCCCTCAGGGAGATCTCCTCCACCGCAGCGTGCTCCCAGCCCTTTGCCTGGAAGAAGAAGGCTCTGATCATCATCTGGGCCAAGGTGCTTCAGCCCTACCCTGTCACCCCTTCCGACACTGACACTCGGTGGCAGGAAGATGTGTTCTTCTCGGTAGGCAACATGATCCCTACCATCAATCACACGGTGCTTTTTGAGCTGCTCAAATCTCTGGAAGCTTCTGGACTCTTTATCCAGCTCCTGATGGCCCTGCCCACCACTATCTGCCGTGCAGAACTAGAGCGCTTTTTGGAGCACATGTCTGTTGACACTTCTTCAAAGGATGTGGCCTTTTTCCTCAGTGTCTGGTGGGAAATGATAAAGCACAAAGGCAATCAGCAGGATCCCCTGCTCTCCCAGTTTAGAACGATGGCCCATAAGTACTTGTCCTCTTCAGATGAATTCTCCCATCCTCCAAAGAGGTTTAAGTCAGACCCAGAGGTGTGTCCTACTATGCCCCTGTTGGCCATGCTGCTCACCGGGCTGAAACAAATCCAGAATCGAATCCTGTGCCCCGGGATGAAGTGCTGCGCGCTGGCCAACTTGGCTGACATGCTGACGGTGTTTGCCCTGATGGAGGACGACCCCCAGGAAGTGTCTGCAGCTGTGTACCTGGACAAGCTGGCCACGGTGATCTCCGTGTGGAATTCCGACACGCAGAACCCATTTCACCAGCAGGCACTGGCAGAGAAGGTAAAGGAGGCAGAACGGGACATCAGCCTGAACTCCCTGGCCAAGCTCCCAAGCGAGACGATTTTCGTCGGGCTGGAGTTCATGTGTAGCCTGCTGCGGGAGTGGGGGGAGGAGCTGCAGACCGTGCTCAACAGCAGCCAGGGGATAAGTTATGACAGCTACCGGCTGTGTGACAGTCTGGCTTCCTTCAGCCAGAACTTGAAGCTCTACCTGGATTCCACCAGCTTGTCCAAGGAGGAGAGGCAGGTGATCTCCGAGCTGGCAGAGTGTGTCGGGGACTTCCTGAAGAAAACAAACAGGGTGCTGAAGAACAAGGGCTTCGAGAAGGACATCACTGCCTCAATTGCCATGGCCATTATCGAGCAAAAGATGGACCGGCACATGGAAATGTGCTACATTTTTGCCTCTGAGAAGAAGTGGGCCTTCTCAGACGAGTGGCTAGCCTGCCTGGTAAATAACCGGGCTCTCTTCCAAGAGCCAGACTTGGTGTTAAAGCTGCTGGAAACGGTGATGGAAGTCACCGTGTCCGACAGAGCCATCCCTGAGTCTCAGATCAAACAAGTGATCAGCTTGGTCCTGGAATGCTATGCAGACCTCTCACTGCCAGATAAAAATAAAGTCCTGTCGGGCACCCTGCTTTCCTGGGGGCGAAAGGGTCTGTCTGAGAAGTTGGCTTCCTTGGACGGGTTTCAGGAAGACCTCAATACAACTTTTAACCAGCTCGCACAGAGTGCCTCTGAACAGGGCTTAGCCAAAGCTGTAGCTTCTGTGGCCCGCCTGATAATTCTGCACCCAGAGATCACGGTGAAGAAGATGTGCAGCATGGCCGTGGTCAATCTGGGCACTCACAAGTTCCTGGCTCAGATTCTCACTGCCTTCCCTGCCCTTAAGTTCATGGAAGAGCAGGGTCCAGATCTCTCCACCAGTTTTGTGGTGTCGTGCCTCAAAGAAACCATCTGGGCAAAGTTCTCTACACCCAAGGAGGAAAAGCAGTTTTTGGAGCTCCTGGGCTGCCTGATGACCCCTGTGAAGCCCCAGGGTATCCCTGTTGCTGCTCTTCTTGAGCCAGAGGAAGTGCTAAAGGAGTTCGTCCTGCCTTTCTTGATGCTGGATGTCAAAGAGGTGGACCTGAGCTTGAAGATCTTCATCCAGACTCTCCAAGCAAATGCATCTCTAGAGGAATACTGGCTGCAGACCTGTTCTCCGTTCCCCCTCATCTGCAGCCTGTGCCAGCTCCTGGATTGCTTCGGCAGATACTGGCAGCTCCCCAAGGAGAAGCGGTGCCTGTCTCTGGACGGGAAGGATCTGGTGCTCCATATCCTGGAGATCCTCTGTGAGATCGTATTGGCCAATGCCGAGACCTTCTCCCCAGACACCTGGATCAAGTCCCTGTCTTGGCTCCACCGGAAGCTGGAACAGCTTGACTGGACAGTGCGCCTGAGAATGAAGAACCTCTTTGAGGGCCACTTCAAGTGTGAGGTGCCGGCCACACTCTTTGAGATCTGTAAGCTTTCTGAGGACGAGTGGACCTCCCAGGCCCACCCTGGCTACGGGCCAGGCACAGGGCTTCTTGCCTGGATGGAGTGTTGCTGCCTCTCGAGCAGGATCTCTGAGCAGATGCTGTCCCTCTTGGTGGTAGATGTGGGCAACCCCGAGGAGGTCAGGTTGTTCAGCAAGGGCTTTCTGGTGGCCCTGGTACAAGTCATGCCTTGGTGCAGCCCCCAGGAGTGGCAGTACCTTTACCAGTTGATCAGGAGACTATTGGAGAAACAGCTCCTACATGTCCCTTATAGCCTGGAATATATTCAGTTTGTTCCTCTGCTCAACCTGAAGCCCTTTGCCCAAGAGCTCCAACTGTCTGTGCTCTTCCTGAGAACTTTCCAGTTTCTTTGCAGCCAGAGTTGTCGTAATTGGCTTCCTATGGAAGGCTGGAGCCATGTAGTCAAGCTTCTCTGTAACAGTCTGACCAACCTACTGGATTCCGTTAGGTTGATACAGTCAGTTGGCCCTTGGGCTCAAGGGCAAGAACAGGACCTGACCCAGGAAACGCTGTTTTTTTATACCCAGGTATTCTGTCATGTTCTGCACATCATGGCCATGGTCCACCAAGAGGTGTGTGAACCACTCTACGTTTTGGCCTTGGAAATCCTCACCTGCTACGAAACCCTGAGCAAGGCCAACCCTTCTGTTAGTTCCTTGCTCCAGAAGGTAAATGAGCAGCGTTTCTTAAAGTCCATCGCGGAGAACATTAGCCCTGAGGAGCGGCGCCAAACGCTGCTGCAGAAGATCAGCAACTTCTGACCTTTGTAGATCAGAAAACAGCTGGGCCTCAACATGGGTGGGGTCTCTAGGGGCCGAGCTGAGAAACGCGGACTTTTCGGTAATAGGAAATTGTACACAAGCTAAGGAGGTATATGGCAATAACTGTAAAGAAAATAGTTTCGTAGGTGTTTATAACATACAAATTATAAAATTCTCTGCGGAGTTTCATCCTGTCTCGAGTCTTTCTCCTCAGTAGTCTAGGCTTAGAGGTGCTCTGACATTGGGCTCAGCTAGAGTCTTAAAGTTCAAGGCAAGCTGGGAGGAACATGTTCATAACTGGACCTATCCACCCTGGAATTTGAGTCCAAAGGTGAAATCACCCAAGTGGACAAATTACAAGGTATATGTTCTTTTGCACCGAAACCCTCTTCCAGAGTCATTTCATGCTATCTTGGAAAGGGCAACAAGGAGAAGCACTCTTCTCTGCCAGCAATTGGCCATGTGATTTGTGTGCCCCAACAGCCTGCACCACTGTGAAAGGAGAATGTTGGACCAAGAAAATGAAATGTCAGTGGGTAGACCACTAACCCTAAGAAAATGGGGGACTTCAGAATTGCCGTATAGTCTTAACTCCATTCAGTGGGTCCAAGAGGGACTGTGTAAAACTAGGTCTGGTAAACACAGCAAAGATGGGTTTAAAGGATGGGTGTAATTATCTTCTGCTGAGGGTAGGTTGTCATGGTTTTGGAGAGGGGGAGCAGGCAGTGGTGTGTGCAGAAGCATAAAAATGGGAATTGACGTGTCTGGGGCATTTCACACGCGTATGAGAACTGGTTGGTGAGGTGTTTAATTGGGGAGGTACGGAAGGGAGGTATTTGCTCCAATTGGGGCATTATTCTGGTTCTCCCCTCCGCCTCAAGTGTTTCAGCTTAGTGGCCTTCATTTGGTTTTCCACCCTCCCAATTCCTCTATTTGGGACTTAAGTAGGAAGGGAGAAAAGCACCAAAAGTTACCTGACCAATGGGCTTGAACTCTAGGACCCTACAGTGTATTCTTGGATCCCCCAGAAAGGTTAGAGTAAGGTATGAGCGAGGCCCTCCTAGACACTGACAGCATGACCACACCCCCAGCACCCCCACTTCTGCCAGTTGCATGGGTGGGAACACAGACCAGAAACAATAGCACATAGCAGTGAGTCCAGTCAGGTCACAGGATGGGTCTGGAAAGAAGTCCCTATTGATGTATTTCACAAATGAGAAGAAGCTGGGAAATATTAGTGCAATTTAATCACCGCAGGGGTGATTTATAAAGATACGCTGATAATAAAAAAATGGTAAAAAAAAAAATTACAGCATTTTAGGTTTTTTTAAAATGGCACCCATTAAAACACTGAAATAGTCAAAATTTGAGACACTGCTACATATTCAGTACTTTAAAAGTTCATGGACAACAGTTAATTAAAAGGCACTTTAAAACATCTAGATTTTTTACTACCACTTGACAAAACACTTCACGGTAGCAGTTTCTAAAAACCATCCTAGTGAATCAAGAATGATTAGTACTGGCACCAGAGGATCCTATCTGCAAATGGCAGGTGAAGGAGTCGGTCCACAGGATGTGTTTTGGCCAGGGCTGTCTTGCGCTCTTGCTCTCCAGTCCTCTGGCAAAGTGGCGGTACGCTTGTGTAAGATCAGGCTTTGGAACACAAGCTCTGGCTTATCAGGCAGCTTGGACAAGACATCGCGTGGTTTGGAATACAGAAGTCTGTTTCCATGTCATATGTAAGGGACAGTGTCAAAGAGCGGGGTTACCCAGTAAAGAGCTTGATAGGCACCATTTCTCTTTACCCTTATTGTTTTTAACAACGGCATCCTGTGCATGTGGATACGGGGAAAGCTGGGCTCGAGGCGATGCGCTAAAAAAGGAATCATATTTGTGACTTTACAACAGGCTCACATTTGACACTGGTCTTCCCGAGTCAGCCTACAAAGGCGCTGATCTATTGGCCTCGCTGCCTACTCAAGTGCCGTAGGTTCCCTTCCTTGCCACTTCCCCCACTGCCAGCGAGACTTACGAATGGAAGTCAGTGGACACAAGAATTCAGTGTTGGCACGTGGATGACAAGATGAGGCACGGGACCAATGGGTTATCTAGTAAATGATAAAAAACTACCTACACACAATGGTTTTCCCAGGCCAGCATCACAAGAACTTATGTCAAGAACCAAGTCATCCCTTGCTTCTGCTGGCCCAGGATGCGTGGATACTGCCCTGAGTGGTCGGAAAGGTGGGTAGCCACCAACGTTAGGGTTAGGCAGGTGCCCAAACACTTACCACCCCAGTCTACCTGTCTCCATACCCCATGCTTCTGCCTCCCAGAACCTTTGAGGTAAGACCCGAGGAAGGATCCTTGGGCTTGCATTAAAACCATCTTGCCAATGGGAATCTGACAGGAGCCAATAATTGTTACTAGGAAAAAAGTGCTTTTGCAAAAGGGGCAAGTTAGAAGAGGGAGGTAATATGAATATTCTTTAAAAAAAAAACAAACTCAAATTCCCCCCCCTGCTTATCAGTACCCAAAAGGCTGAGGCCACCTAGGGCACAATTTGGTCCATGGAATATTGAGTGGAGGAGGCAGCTAGTGTGAGGAGGCACCCTCACTGCCTGACTTCCAAGAACAGTTAGCGATCCTTTCGGGCTGGGGGAGCATCAAAGAGCCGCGCTGCCTTCTTGCACAGCAGAGAGAACCAGTAGATCTGGGGAGCGATGAGGAAGGCATTGGCCACATTGCAGTAGAAAGGGATATTGAATGGCACTTGGAGTAGGCGTAGTCCCTGCTGTTGGCCATATGACCAGTACATAAAGGGGAAAAGAAGGATCCGACAGCAGAGGAAGGTGGTCAGCGTGAGGATTCCGTTCACTTTGTACAGAAGGGTATGCTGCTGCTTTAGCTGCAAGAGAAGAGGGAAGGGGAATGCAGGGTCACCAAAAGGCTGCGCCTTCAGGGAACGACCAGCCCAAGTCCCACCGCGGTAAGGGCCAAACATCTAGTCTTCTGACACTCGTAGAAAAGGTGACTGAATGCGGCTGTATTTACATGTGCATATAGGCTCATGCTATTTCCAGCACCGATACTGAATTTCATAAACCGCTCAGCCGACAGGCATACAGCAACAGTGGATTTCAAAAAAATCAACCTGTATCACATTTAAATCAGAAGTAGTTTCAACCCCATCGGCTCAGAAAACCACCTAACCTTTAAGTCTGTTCAGTGGTGTGCAGTCCCGCTATTCTAGCGCGAAGGGATTGCTCCACCCCCCACCAACCTGCCCAGGAGGACCAGAGTCGGCCTCCTCTGCTCTGCTCCTCCTATTTCACTCATACGTGCCTGAATCAGAACTCTGCCCAGCGACACAAACGGAGTGCTCAGTTCTGCCGTGAAGATGCAGCCAACAAAGAAGTCCCCAAGGTCTCNGGGGGCGGGGAAGGGAGGGGGAAAAAAGGGAAAAAAGACATGGAGGTTAAGGAACCGCTGGAAGGAAAATTCTAACTAGGGCTATCGAAAAGGGTAAGCGCGAGAGACCACGAAGGGACAGGGAAATGCTAAATGAGCTGGTACAGGCCCAGTGAATGCGCTGCTGCTTCCAGAGCAGTGACACTTTGACGGGCAAATCCCTAGAATCTGGAGGCAACTTCAGATTGGCTGATTGCATCACACACCAAGCTTTTCCTGAATTTCAATGTCAGCCGGAAGGAGCCCTGTAGCCTACTTTTGGGTATCTAACTTAGTCATGCCCAGGGCACTTAGCCAGTTTAATTCGACAAAGTATGTGCCAGACCCTGTGCTGGATGTTAGGGCCCCAAAGCAATCAGGAGAAGCTTCTTGAAGAATGTAATGTACTCTGCCACTCCCTTTATCTTCTTGAGAAAACCAGGATAGCATAGAACAGCAGCTCTGTCACTTCGTACCACTGGGTACAATAGTGGAGCGCTAGTTTCTTTACCTATGGTACGGGGCCAATAATATCTACTTATTTTCTAGTAACTTCTAATCACGAGTAGAAAGCTACAAGCACCTGGCACCTGGGAGGCACTCAGGAATTACTAATTTCCTTCCAGCATTCCCATCCTCTTCCTTGTTGGGCGGGTTTTTGTGGGGAAATGGACCCGAGGAGAAATCAGCAGGCTCTCTGCTTTGAGAGTGTGCTTTCGTGATCTCAAAATAGTGCATACAGTACTCTCCGGCAGTGTTAGAGCAAATAACCAGTTGACTGAGCTACTCTAGCTTCTTTAAAACAATTTTATGCTGCCCTGCATTGTCTTTTATATTATTCTCATATTGTATAAACTAAAGACAGAACCTTTGACAGGGCCTGGGAGTCACAGAGGGCTGGGGGGTTGCATAAAGGGTAATATGGGTTAGGAGGATCACGGATATTTCAGGTTTTTTTGGTTTTTTTCCCCCTGTGGGGTCTGCCTGGGAGGTTTTACTGCTTTAGCAGCTGGCCCACGAGAGTGGGTGCAGCAGGAAAGGAAAAGGCAAGACATTAGTCAGAGGTAATAGTCAAGCTAGCCAGTGTGACAGGAGAAGACGAGCGAGCGCATCTGCTGGTGGCTGTTCTGGGAGGCCATACCTGTGCCACTGGCACAAGGACAAACAGAATGACCGCATGGTGCGTGATCATGAGGCGGTTTTTACTTAGGAAGCTCTGAAAAGTGGTGAGGGACTGTCTGCGGCTCTGGTCTCCGGTTCGATACCATTCACAGAGGTACATGGCGTAGGAGTCATAGATCATGTACGGAATCAAGAACCAGACATACTCCCGGGCAAGCCAGTGCCTAAAAGAAAGCATATGAATGGTCCATGAAATAATGATGGATCTCCATTATGAGAGCGCAAAGCCAACCTCTTCTCAAACACATCCCCTTCAGCTTTGTACCTAATCAGCTGTCTTCTACTCCAAATACTTTACAGTGGAGATGCTGATGGTGATAAGGTGAGTGAAAAATCTTCTCTGAGTTACAGGGCAAATTCGTAAGTGTCAGAGGCAGAAAACCTGGATCCACTGGGCACCACAGACCCAGCCGTCACTATGTCTCTGACTTAGCTCCTCATTTCTAATGGGCTTTCTGGCATTTTGTGATATAAGCTGACTTTGATACCGATAGCTCTCCAAATGACAGAACAGCCTCACCGAGAAACTGGTTTGAAGATAGGTGTCCCAAATGCCAAATCAAATATTTCCCGTTTGACTCCACTTAGTTGCTTAATAGCTGGGTGTTTCCTCTTGCATCTGCTTGCAACCCCACTTTAGGGAGTTTCTGGGAAGCTACCCTGGCCATTTTCTTTATAATTCTATGGCTAATCCCAATTGCACTCATTAAGAAAAATACATCTGAAAATGAACCCAGAGCCTAAGGACCACCTTACGGAGGTCAGATACCAGACGGGAAGCTGGGACAAAAGACAGTGTTCCCATTCGCTTGTCCAAAGGGGTTGAATCAACATTTGCAGAGTCTAAATGACTGTGTATCACTGTCCCAGAGCAGATCATAGGTCTCTAATTCCTACAATTTTGTTCCCAAATGATAAATATTTACAGGAAATGTGAAAAAAATCAACATAGAAACCATACGCTATGCTGAGAAGGAATAGCTTCACTCAGCAAATTTTTACTGAGCACCTGTGTGTCAGGTAGAAGAAACAATTTCGTTTTCTGGTTCTCAAACTACCCGAATTCAGCATCACCTGCAGTGCTTGCCGAGGACTCTGTTTTTAAGAAGATCTAAGTGCCTTTAGAACATCCTTAGGTAAAGGTTCTTGACTGGCTCGGTTGGTTAAGCATCTGACACTTGATTTTAGCTCAGGTCGCCATCTCACAGTTCATGAGATAGAGCCCCACCTCGGGCTCTGCTGATGGTGGAGGGCCTGCCTGGGATTCTCTCTCTCCCTCTCTGCCCCTACACCAACCACTTGCATGCTTGCTCGCTCTCTCTCTCTCTCTCTCTCCCTCAAAAAAATAAATAGTAATACTTTAAAAAATCCATATGCATACATGTAAAGCTGGAGGGCACAGAAATGTGTCTATCTCCACTGTGTGATCAAAGAATCTAAGGCATAAAGATACACAAAAGGAGGAAACTGAAAACCAAACCCAGGTGTGCTTCCACTGAACACCTGGGGCTTCTGACGGGGGGGGNACACCACCTTGGGGCTACCGAACGGACGATTAATGGTGTGCAAGCATCTTCTGAAATGTTTAGTGGTTGCTTGCTGCTTGCTGTCCTGTCAGCTCAGGACAATGCTGCAGAGTCACATCTGTCAGTTTAATCTTTGCAAAGGAGGCTGGTTTCAAGTTGGATGTGACAAACGGGGGGCAGTGAGGGAACTCGTTGCACCATCAGAAAATGGCCAAAGAGTTGATCTGGCTAACGTGCTGTGGTCAGTTGAAAGTTCTGGTAACGGAGATACAGATTGGATGAGTTTCACCTTCTATCTATCTATTGTTTGCTCTTAACTCTTTCCTCTTCCTCCAACTCAGTAAGAAACTACTTCGCCCATTGAACTACAAGACAGGCCAGGGCATCAAGGCCCAAAGCGGGAAAGAGGCAACTTGGGTCCAGATTCCTTTGTGTCCCCACATTCCGGGGTGGTTCAGCTTCCACTGCAGGAACCCACATCCTCAGGTTAGCCCCTGACACCTCGAAAATGGCCAAAGAGAATAAAAACGGAACCCAGCCAAGCTAATGCTGTTAGCCTGAGGGATACGCAGTCAAAGCCACTTGACCTATCTTCTGTCCGCACAGTCCATAATTCCTTGCAGATAGCTGGGTTTGTCCGAAAAGAGGCATAGGAAGAAAAGCACAAAAGCCACAGGGCAGCACTAATCCCAAGTAAGACCAGACGCGAAGTTTGCAGGTCACAGTGAGGTGGCCGCCCCGCTCTCGCTCCATCACATTCAGTCTCAGCAGATGAAAAGCAGGGGTCTCAGAAGGTTCAGCGTGAGAAAGGGGCTAGAAGAGGCTCTGAGACTCTCCCTGAATGTTTGATTATCACTCTTCAGGAAAAAAGGAAGAGTGATTTTGGGAAGGCAGGTGGGGAAAAAAAAGTTTTTTTTTAGAAAAACGGGGGAGGGAGGCACAATCGCTACGATCTAAACACTGTACAAAGTAAACCACACTGGTCTTTATGATTGTTTTCACTAGATGCACCTTTCCTGACCTGCCTCTGGACTGAGCTGTGATTGGCGTACAGGTCAGTTTTCTGAAACACTAGAAATCTCTTCATTGCCTTTAGTAAATCCAGAGGAACGACAGGAGCCAAACCGTACGAGAGGGTTGGCAGATTCGCTCCTTTCCACGTAAGGGATCTCTGCTACCCACACTGGACATACGTTGGCCAATGAATGCTCCAGAACAGGACCCCAGTGAAATCATTGAAAATAACCAAAAGCCAGACTTCCACTTCCGAGTCATTCACACACTTAACACCTCTCACAAAGAACTGGGTCAATGGCCACCTTCAGTCCTAGACCCTGTCATTGACTGGCGTGTCTTCGGTTTACTTTCTCCTAAGTGGGCAAGGCTGAAAGAGGGATGGAGAGGAGGGGGAACTAATTATGGTGCCCAAGCTTTTCCCATCAATCAGCTCCCTTAAGCGTGTGCTGATAAAGAACTAGCGCCTGAGATCCACTCGAATAAGGAAACTTCGAAAACTTTCGGCGAAGTCTTTGGGGCTGCTTTCACCTGGCATTGGGCGTTACCTGTCCGTGATCACGTCTTTACAGGAGCGGATGATGACAATTCCCGACCCGGTGGCCAACACAGCCTGCACTGAAGAAACCAGCCTAACGTGCGGCAGAGAAGAAAAACAAACAAACAAAATCCAGTCCGGGGGGTTGCACAAAGCCCACGCCTTCAACCTGCCTCCCCCCGCAGGCGGCCGGGGCGCTGACCGAGGGAGGGAGAGGGTACCGCGGCCGCCGCGCTCCGACCCCGGGGCCGCAGCTTCCCGCCCGGTCCTGCCCCGCGTGGGCGCCCTCCAGCCGGCTCCCTCTCGCT
>NW_027551561.1:2616177-2702838 GCF_008692635.1 Crocuta crocuta | reverse complement strand
GGTGCTGATCATCACGCAGTCGATGTCGGTCCATGCGGGCCGCGCGCGGCGCAGACCCCAGGTGCACAGCGCGAAGAGCCCCGGGAAGAAGAGCGAGCCCCAGGCCAGCGTCAGCAGCATGGGTGCTTGGGGGTCGGTCGCCGCGCTCGGCGCCTCGCGTGGCTCAGGTCGNGGGGCGGGAAGGGCAGAGGCTCTGGGGGCTTCTGTTCCGTCACCGCGGACGCGTCCCCTCCCTCCCCGACCGCCGGCGCGACAGACGAAACGCCTAGCACCCGCCCGCAGCCCTCTGCTCCCCAGCCCCAGGCAGAGGGGAGAAACCAGGTACGAAAATGCCCTTCGGTCGAGACCCCCCCCACGCCCAGGGTGGGGGAGCCCTCCGGCCGGGCCGGGCCATCTCTCTTGGGCAGAAGAAAGGAGAGGACCGGTGAGCTGGTGGCCCTCTGTCTGCCTGGCTTATCTCCCAAGCACTTTTGCGTCCAAAGAGGAGTCTTAAGGAAAAGATCTCTCTGCAGGCCAGAGATGGCTCTTCCGTGTCCTGCCAACTGCTCCGTTTCCTCCACAGGGGGGTCGCTCCTAAAACCATTAAACCCCTCTACGGAATCCAGCAGGTCCTCTCTCAATCTACTTAGCGAGGCAGAATAGCGGGTCTGTACACCTTCCGTGGTACTGCGGGGCCGCCTCTTGCCTGTGGGTCAAGATACCCTCCAGTCTCCGGGACTGTTCTGTTGTTGTTGACAATGTTCTCTTATTTGGAAGTTCTCCATCCAGTTGCCCTAAGCTTGAATGGGTTGGAAACGGTTCGTTTTCACTCAGCACCAGCCACATGGGCCAATACACTAACTTCAACATCACTGGCGTCTGTCCCTCTTGGGACTTAACCAGTTTTACTTTGCTTTCCTCTCCCATCTTCCTCAGCTAACATGTGGAGGGGGGTGGGGGGAGGGAGAATTCATTTATGCCTATTGCAATGGAAAGGTTTTGTGGGTCTCTTTCCACCACTGAATGCTGACAAAAGCCACTTGAAAGGCCTCTGTCTGAAACAGTGGGGGCTCAGCCTCTCTGGGCCACTGTTTCCTCATTTGAGAAATTAAGAGGCTGAACTACAAGCTCTTTAAGGCTCTTCTAGTTCTAAATTCTTATGCTTCTATGACTTTGGTAAGATAACAGATGGTTCCTGTTAGATGCCAATTAAATGTCTAACATGGCAGTTACTGGTACAGAAGCAGATAATAGAGTTAGCACAGCTTTTTCATCTTATGCACTGTTGAGGGATTCAGCCCAACACTAAGGGAACAGAATACTCAAAGGAAAGTATGAAATTTCTTCCACTTAGAGCAACATCGCCAACTCCCAAATTCATCGCTGACATACATGGTGAACTGAAAAAGACACTCCAATTTGGTAGCAAGGTATCTGGCCAATACAAAGCTTTCTGTATTTTCACATTTGCGCGGACAAAGGACAGCTCTCTGTAAACTTTTCACTGTCCCAGGACAAATGCTTGTGCGTTCCATTTTCTGTTCCCTACCTATTTACCCCAGTCACCTCTGGCTCCAGCTTTTCCAGAGAGGGACAAGTGGTTACCAGTCTTCCCTGCCTTCTCTCCTTAAAGGGATCAGCGACATGCACCAAGGAGGCCAACACTTTGGTGGGAACCAATCTATTCCCTATGCAAGAAGTTGTACAGGCTCTATGAAATGAAAACAAAACAACAGATGATTCACATACAGAAAACAGCACATAAAATCAGTTTCCAACACCATGCTCATCGAGTCACCAGAATGTTAAGCTTGAATCACCAGAAAGCCAACAAGCATAAACATGAGACTTGGCTTTTCAAGCCCTGTGGCAAATGATAAAGCCAAATAAAAAGCTCCAAGCCTTTTTCAAATACAAACTTCTACCTACTCTTCAAAAGTTTTGAGTCACGTTTCCTTCACTAGGAAGGTTTCTATCTACCTGTTTCTTCCAGGCATATTTATACATTTCCTTTCCTTTCTTTTTTCTAAAAATATTTTTAAATGTTTTCTTTAGTTTTGAGAGAGACAGGCAGAGTGTGAGTGGAGGAGAGGCAGAGAGAGAGGGAAACACAGAATCTGAAGCACGCTCCAGGCTCTGAGCTGTCAGCACAGAGCCCGATGCAGGGCTTGAACCCACAAACTGTGAGATCATGACCTAAGCTGAAGTCAGACACTTAACCGACTGAGCCACCCAGGCACCCCCAATATAAATTTCCTTTTATATTCCTTTCCTTTAGACCACTTGCATTTGAATAGTAAGCATGTTGTTTTCCATTTGTATGTATGTTCCCCCACCAAACTGTTGTTAGCTCTTTGAAACAGAACTACATCTTTTCATTTTGTTTCCTAAGTTAGGCCTGGCACATTGCCAGTGCTCAAGAAATATTTGATACTTTTTAAAGCTTTTATTGAATACTAACTATGTGTCAGGCACTCTATATCAAACATTTTACAAGCATTATCTCATTGGATCCTCACAAAGAATCTATTATCGTGTGTGTGTGTGTGCAGGTGCGCAATATAAGACCGAGAGCAATGAAAAAACTACCCAAGTTCACATTGCTGGTGACAGAGTTGGGGTTTGAACTCATTACTTTCTGCCTTCAAGGTCAGTGTGCTTAATGACTATACGGCCTTCAAACTTGATAAGCACAGAAAGAGTAGTTGTTTTTCACAATACAGTTTCTGATTAATAACCACTGTTCCTAATTGTTTGCTCAGAATTTTATTTTTTTTTAATGTTTTTTAATTTATTTCTAGGAGAGAGAGAGACAGCGTGAGCAGGAGAGGGTCAGAGAGAGAGGGAGTCACAGACCGAAACAGGCTCCAGGCTCTGAGCTGGCAGTCAGCACAGAGCCCGACGCGGGGCTCGAACCCACGAACCGCGAGATCCTGACCTAAGCGAAAGTCGGACGCTTAACCGACTGAGCCACCCAGGCGCCCCTTGTTTGCTCACAATTTTAAACATGTGGAGTGTAGTTTCTGGGCTCTGATGCTGCTATTATTAACATCATCTCATATTTATATATACCTTTACAATTTTGCAAATCACTTTCACATATATCATCTCACTTGGTTCTCAGAATAACCCAATGAAAATATTTCATTTTATAGATGAAGCAGCTTCAGTGAAGAATGGTAAGCTGACATGCCACTGTATGAAGTGGCAAAGCTCACGTTAGAACGCAGGGCTCCTGGTTCAAGTTCAGGGTGATTTCACGCTATAGAGTTGGGATTTAAGGAGTTTTTAATTATGCTTCTTAGGTGGGTTTGGAGAGTGAAGTTTGGGTTACTAGAAGCCAAGATAAGACTCATTTACCAAATCAGAATGTCACACCTTGAATAAGAATTTATAAAGCTCCCAGTTTGGGAGGGCTATGGTAGGATTTCTCTGGTTTCCACCCTCTCTCTCCCATTCCTTTAAACCCCAACTTGGATACCATTAGAGGGTAGGTTAGCAGAACCCTCTCCCCTTCTGCTCTCTGGTTTCTCTAGCCTTAAATTGAAAATACCACATTTACTTGTAAGAGATTCTGAGAATACTCAGGTAAGTGTCCTTAAGATACGTGATGTGCCGGCTGCTACCCTTGACCAAGGACATTTCCTTCCTCTCCAGAAAAATGGACCTAAGGAAAAGCAATTGAGATTCACACATGAAACATCTTCATTTCCAGCTCCAGAACTGAACTGAAAGAGATCTTTGGAGGTCTCTATCCACCCATCTATTAAATATATATATATATACATATATATACATATATATATAAAATAACAGAAAATGAAGCTTTTCTGAAATTAGCTCTTTTGCTTAGAACTGCACTTCTTTTCTCTAACAGTGCCATTGGAAGCAGGGACAAAGAAGGACAAATGGAGAAATAACATGATGGGAAGAACATGGAGAGAAAGGTACAGCACAGGAAGATCTACTGGAAGACCAAGGTCAGCATGGAATAAAAGGGAATTACAGGGAATAAAGAGACCAAGACACATCCCCTTCGACTGAGGAAAACAGACAGCGATACAGATCCAGAGATCGGAATTCACAAGTGAACAAGAGGAAGAGGCTTTACAACACAGACAGAGCTAAAAGGAGGTGTACAAAGAGAAAGAAAGAGACAGCCCTTTATGAAACATCATTCCCTTTTAACCTGGCACCATCAAAAGCCACACTGCCTTGACGATGTATGGCACAAACCCTGTTCTTAGGATAGCATGTGGCCAGGAGAAGTTAACTGCCTTCCTCTTCTTTCTCCTGCACCTGTTTGCACTGCATAAGAATACCTGATCAGTATGGCCCTGCACTGTTTCCCCTTTCAACAGCATTCCTCTGATGGGCAGGCAGGGCCTGTCAGTCTGGAAGGCAGCCATGACACATAGCGCAGGGGTCAGGATTAGAGGACCTGAGTTCCAGTACTGGCTCTGCTACACAGAAGCTGTGTGACATGGGGAGAACTACTTAACCTCTCTGTAAAATATGGGTTCCTTTACCTACCTTCCAGGATGGTTGTGAGAATTAGATGAGAGATTTTCAAAAATACATGTAAACTACATGCCGGGTACAGGCAAGGGATTATTATTATTGTTTAAATAAATTTATTTTGAGGGAGATGGAGACAGTGCAAGTGATTGGGGGGGTGCAGTGAGAAAGGGAGAATCCCAAGCAGGCTGCCAGCGCAGAGCCTGACGGGGGGCTCAAACCCACAAAGCCAGGAGATCATGACCTGAGCCAAAACCAAGAGGCAGATGCTCAACCGACCAAGCCACCCAGGCCCCCCCGAAGGCACTATTATTCTTTATCTTGGTATCCCTGTAGCACAGTTTTTTGATATTGAACTTCTCAGTGAACATCTATGGGGTTGAAGAAGATCTAGGCCTGGCCTTAGCCAGCTTCTCAGCGGCAGCTTTCTCTGTTTCATCCTGCACTGTTGCAAAAGCAAACTGAGTCTGCGAGGCATAGTCACACCCCAAGCACATGGCTTCTACAAACAGTGGCCACGGCTGCATAGCACAGGGAAGTCTTTGCTCTTGTACACAGTGATAATGATCTCGGTCAATAAAACCATAATTTACACAAAGAACTGATTATGTAGTACTTGCCTTTGTGTGCTGCTTTGTATTTTTAAGGCACTTTCACCTATTTCTTTTGCTATAAATGCAAAACTTTCCTTGTTTGCAGATCAGCACACATAACTAAAAGTAGTGTGAATTCTAAACTCAAGGTTAAAAAAACACAAAACAATTGAAGGGCATTGAACAATTAGGGAAACTACCTTTGCAATGAGTTAGAACCAGCAAATTGCTGTGAACAAATTCAGCTGCCTTCCTAAATTATCAGAGCAATACTTTTAGTGTCTTCATGTCTCATAAATAATCCCATGACAGGTTTATTTTGCTTACCCTACTTAACTCTGCTGGTATTTTTAGTTTTCTGATTAAAAAATATGTTAGAAAGTAGGGGCGCCTAGTTGGTCCGAGGGTTACTGGGTTATCGTTAAGCTGATTAAGAAAGTAGGGGTGCCTGGGTGGCTCAGTTGGTTAAGCGTCTGACTTCAGCTCAGGTCACGATCTCACAGTCTGTGGGTTTGAGCCTCGCATTGGGCTCTGTACTGACAGCTCAGAGCCTGGAACCTGCTTCGGATTCTGTGTCTCCCTCTCTCTCTGCCCCTCCCTTGCTCACACTCTGTCTCTGTCTCTCTCTCAAAAAAAAATAAAATAAAATAAAGACATAAAAAATAAAAAAAAAAAGAAAGTAAAACATGCTCCAACAGTTAAGCATCTGACTGGCTCAGATCATGATCTCACCATTCGTGAGTTTGAGCCCTGTGTCAGGCTCTGTGCTGACAGCTCAGGGCCTGGAGACTGCTTGGGATTCTGTATCTCCCTTTCTCTCTACTCCCCCCACTCATGCTCTGTCTCTCTCCGTCTCTTAAAAATAAATAAACGTTAAAAAAATTAAAAAAAAAAGAAAACATGCCTACTATGGAAAATAATCACAATAAAGCCATCACTGAGAGAGATTACTCTCAGATAATAACATCTTGGTAGAATTCATCTCAGTTCTCTTTATATGCATTTATTATATATGTGATTGAGATCATGCTTTAAATTAATCTTGAATATTGATATTTCACTTAGAAGTATTTCACAAGCCTCATTTTTCAGAAGTCAGAAGTCATTTGATATTTGATTATTACAGATGATCTTTCAAAGTGGGTTATCACTTGTTTTGGAAGGAATTCTTAACTGGGGGCGAGTGGGTTTGTCCACAGGCACACAGTTTGGCACACAGACAAGGTCTTTATGTGTTCTGGTAACTTTGACCTTAAAAATAGTCAGAGCCCACGGCACCTGGGTGGCTCGGTCGGTTGAGCGTCTGACTTTGGCTCAGGTTGTGATCTTACGGTTTGTGAGTTTGAGCCCCGCATCGGGCTCTCTGCTGTCAGCACAGGGTCTGCTTCAGATCCTGTCTCCCTCTCTCTCTCTGTTCCTCCCCTGCGGATGTGTTCTCTCTCTCCCTCTCCCTCCCTCTCTCCCTCTCTCTCTCAAAACAAAAAAAAAAGGTAAGAGTCCTATCCTTATTAGCATTCAGTTTCTGTCCTTAAAGTGGGCCTCATAAGAAACTCAAGCTGCTATTTAAGTATCTAGTTTTTTCTTTTTATTGGCTGAGCTCTATTAACCTATTTAGTGAACTATAATTATGTAGGGCCTTGGAACTTGTTTAGGCAGTAAAGGAAGAGCCATTCTTTGTGAAGCTAAGTTTGTAGTGTCTTTTACCATACACAGGCAATTCTCACCCCAAGAGGTAATTACTTCTCAAGAAGACTGGATGGAAATCTAAATGGCCAAAATAAAAACGATGCAGAGAAAGCTAATTAGCTACCAGGACTTAAGAGCCTTATTTGGGAAGGAAACTTCATTATTTATAGCAACAAGAACCTCAGCCCCAAGCATACTAGTGCATGCTTATGGGGAGCGGAGAGTCACCACTTATCTGGGGCCGACCTGACAGATTATTAATTGTGAGTCTGAAGACTGAGGTAACTGTTGACTTATGAGCCATACTGAAATACAGCTGCCCAGCAGGCAGAGCAAACTCCCATGCTGTCAGGTAACTGATGGAGCTGTCCAGCAGGGGTGTTAGAGGATTTGGAAGATTTTAAATACCACCGCAATATAAAGGCCAGGAAGCGCTTGCTAGTCAAGATTCTGCCACTGTCCTTCTTTTTCATGTTCTAAGTCCATTGTTTCCGTATGCGGCATCTGGGGCTTGATGAGTTTATCTTTACGTATTTTCTTCTATTTCAGTTTTAAGTACCGTGTTCACTCAATCTGCTGCTTTTTAAGACTCTACTGTTGGGGTCCTGGACAATAAACAGCGCACATGTAAGTCTTCTAAAAAGATTTTAATCTTAAAAAGGAAGAGAATATAATAATTTATCAGGAAAAACTAAGATCAGCTAAAATATAGAATAAAATCATTGAGGTAAGGTGGCTGGATACAAGATCAATACCCAAATTAAATGGCTTTTCTATAAGCCAGCAAATAAATATCAGTTAGAAAATATAATAGAAAAGGAGGATCATTTACAATGTTTATTTTAATTCCAGTAGAGTTAACATACAGTAGTATATTAGTTTCAGATATAATATATTTTTAAATATATGTTTAATATATTTTTTAATTTATAATTTTATAACTTATAAAATCTGTTACAAGTTTTAGACCTAACAAGAAATATGCAAGACCTGTATGAAGAAAGCTACAAACCCTTACTGTAAGATACAAAAGCCTTAAAAAATGGAGAGCAACAGGGCGCCTGGGTGGCTTAGTCGGTTAAGCGTCCGACTTTCGCTTAGGTCATGATCTCGCGGTTCGTGGGTTCGAGCCCCGCGTCGGGCTCTGTGCTGACTGCCAGCTCAGAGCCTGGAGCCTATTTCAGAGGCTGTGTCTCCCTCTCTCTCTGACCCTCCCCTGCTCATGCTGTCTCTCTCCCTCTCGTAGAAATAAATAAAACATTAAAAAAAAAATGGAGAGCATGATCCTAAAGGGAAGATTCAATATTGTAAACCTATCAATTTCCCTCAAATTGATCTAGAAATTCAATACAATTCCAATGGAAATCCTAATATGTTTTTAATAGATTCAGTAAGTTCTTTCTAAAGCTTTTGTGAATTAGAGAAAATGTGCAAGAATGGCAAAGAAATATTTGCACCAAGAACACTGGGGGGAGGGAGGAATTTACAATGTATCAAAACACCTCAAATTATCATAACTGAGATGGTGTAGAAGAAACAAATAGATCAATGGAATAAAACACAGTCCTGAACCAGACCTACTAAATATAATCTGTGGCAAACACATCATACTTATGAGGAAAGGAAGGACTAAGAAAACCACAGAATCCATTAGTTTTCCTTTGGAAAAAATAAAATTAGATGAATACTGTCCCTCCACAATACATGTCTTCCCAGAACCTCAGAATACGACCAAGGAAATGGTGTCTTTGCTGATTGAATTATGGTAAGGATTGAGGTGAGACCACACTAAATCAGGGTAGGCCCTAAATCCAATGACAGTATCCTTATAAGAGAAAAGGACACAGTCACAGAAAGGAAGGTGATGTGAAGATGGAGTGAGAGTTTGGAATGACGAGTCTAGAAGCCAAGGAATTCCAAGGGCTGTGGGCAGCCACCGGAAATGAGAGGAGGGGCTTGGGATCATTTCTCCCTCAAAGGATCAACCCTACTAACACCTTGATTTTAGACTTCTGCCCTTCAGAACTGTAAGAAAATTAATTTCCGTTGTCATAATGTACTCAGCCTTCGGTAATTTGTTACAGCAGTCCTAGAAAATGAATACACATGAAACACCATGTATGCACAAACAACATAAACTGGAAGTACACAGAAGAAATACAAAAAGGCCAATAAATGCCCTGTAAGTAAATATTTAAAAGACTGATAACATCCAGTGTACATCAAGATACAAGGACATAGGCACTTTTCTCAATGCTGGTAGAAGTAGAGATATGTATTACAAGGATATAGTAGTTTTTGTAACAGCAAAAGGAGAGAGACCAAAATACAGAGAAAGATTTCCAGAAAATACGGTTAAAGGGAAGAAAACAAATCACTGAACAGTAAGTAGAGTGAGATATACTTTGTAATTTTTAAAAAACTATAAATGTGACTAGTACATATCCTGCTATATAATCATGCAAAGAAAGGTTTGGAAGGAAAAAACCAAACTGCAAACAGTTTGCTAACCTCTGGAGAGAGAAGTGTATGTACATGTATTGGTGTCCCGAGTATGTATATGGAGTGAGATGAATTAAGAGTGACTTTTGCCTTTTCCTGTGTTGTATGAGTTTTTCCAATAAAAATGGTTCATTAGCTAGTACATAAATATCAAATAAAAGCACCTAGAAAGTAATGGCTCTAATTGTCAGACGTGCTTGGCTTTCTGCGGAACATCATTCAGTACGTGCATGTGAGTCTAGCAGGGAGCACTTAGCTGCCGACCTCGGCTCCTCACCCTATTGTCCCACCGACCTCACGGACTATGGTCAAGACTAAAGAAATCACATATATCAAGACCTTTAAGCTGTGTATAAAGTACTATGCAAATGCACTGTATTGTGTTAGTCTACCACTCACTATCATTTAGTGTAGTGGATTATTATATCTGCACATAAAGTGCTAAACTCTAAACCCACAGAGAACCATGTTTAGGCAGGGGCAGTAAAGGCAAAGCAAAAGCAACTGGGAACAAGCAAAGTGAAGATTTTCACAGGCAGTTGTAACTATGTGACTGACACTATGGACAGAAAGCCAAGTGTGGATATAAAAGATTTGGCGTCTGGGGCACCTGGGGGATTGAGTCAGTTCAGCGTCCGACTTCAGCTCAGGTCATGATCTCACAGTCTGTGGGTTTGAGCCCCGCATCAGGCTCTGTGCTGATAGCTGAGAGCCTGGAGCCTGCTTCTAATTCTGTGTCTCCCTCTCTCTCTGCCCCTCCCCATTCATGCTGTCTCCTCAAAAATAAGAAGAAACATATTTAAAAAAAAAATCTGGAGACTAATGATAGCTGTGGGAGCGGTCTCTCATAGCAGTGATTCTCAACAGGAGACTGAGGTCGAGAAAGCCACCAGAATTTTGAACGATATTATATAAAACTTTTAACTGGTTTTCCGATGTGGATCTAAAGTATAGCTGGGCAAAATATTCTTGGCTGGTGGAGAAAGGAGAGCACCTGTGTATCAGTGATTGTGACATTGGAAAATATTATGTGTGGAAAGGTTGTTCACAAGATTTTTATGTTTAGCAGAGGGAGGCAGGGCTTAAAAAAAAGAGGTTAAAAAAAGTTTAAGATCTATTCATGCAAAATGTGCAAATGTGTATTTTTCTGGGGGAAAGGATCTATTTAGTGTTCTTCATGTCCTGCAAGGGATCCAGACCCAAGAAATATTTTGAGTGTAGGCTGGTGTAGACCAGGAGAAGAGAAGTGGTTGAAGATCAAGCTCAGGGAATGCAACAGAAGAAGGGGAGCCAAAGAAACAAGAAAACAGGGCTGGAGGTGACAGTGGCATTGTACGATGCTTAAGGATGTAATGATTGTACTCATCAGTTAACGTCAACTGTATAAAACCAAATGTTTTTATTTTGGTTGCAAAGAGTAAGACTTCCACCAAAGGTGTGTCATTGTGGCCTATGTAGTTACAACCTTGTCAAGTAGGTGAAGGAATTACTGAACGTGAACCCAGCGTAGCCGCTGCGGAAGCTCTAAAGGCATCTGGGAACAAGCCTGCGTGCATGACTGAATGCCTGAGCTATGGTCGTGGGAACAGGGGAGCCGCGGAAGCTAGCCAGCGATTAGGATCTGTTTGGCAAGAACGGGCATGCACAGACAACGAGCGTACCCATCAAAACAAAACTGGGTGCCCAGGCTACGGGGACACGCAGGACGTCTGACTGCCGATCAAGACCGAAAGCTGGTGGTTCGGGATACTCAAAAAATTGAGGAATGAAGGACAGCAAAAGACCATGTCAGTGTGAAAAGCCGTGTACTAAAAACGGCCCAGAAAGGAGTGCCAAGCAAACATTGTTTGAACCAGCTTTCTTGGAGAAATCAAATTCTATTCCTCCAGTTACAAGTCGGCGTGGGAACCCTGCCACCCATAGTGGCGATGGGATCCGTGTGTAATTGTGTTTGCGAGTCCTAGGAAGCATTTTAGAAAACTGTAGGAATATCTTTGGTTGACACAATGTTGGAGTGGGGCTATGCTACTGGCCTTTAGTGGGTAAGGATCAGGTAATTCAGACATTTTGCAATTTTTTTTTACAAGAAATTTCACAAAAAGCTCAGCTGGTTAGAGGAAGGTCATTATGGAGGGGAAGCTTAAAAGGAAGAAAGATAGTGTCTTGATCTTATAAAATACTCCGCACGACGTCTACTTAATGTAGTACAGCCACTTCAAAAACAATGAACCAGCTGTATACATGCCAGGATACTGGAGACTCCTTTTAACAGAGTTAGAAAGAAATGCTAAATTGACAGGCACATGAAATTGAGAGCCGTCACTGGATATCATTAACAAAGGCTATTTTAAAACTACCTAATACTTCCATCCTAATGAAAAACATTATGGAAATTCATCTGGGGGTTCCTGGTTTTTCCCATCTTATTTTGATGCTGTCCTGAGATGCATCCCCGAATCCCCTGCAGCCTACTGTACTTTTACCACCACCCCTGCTTTTCCATGGCCTATTAAAGGATAGGGTCTCCAAAGTATGCGAGTGGGTTTTAAGTATTAGAGACTGAATTTATGCATCAGGTGAAATTTCAAGTGAGAAAATATGTTTTCTATAATACTCTGTCATCAGCTATACCCCATCCCACTGCATAACAGGAAAAAAATTTGTGAGAATATCACATGCTCCTTATTCTCACATCCAAATTTCTCACATATGTAAACTTCCATATTTCATTTATCTTAAAACTCTATAATCTGTCTTTACAGACTTCCTCCTTCCATTTCCCTCTTTTGCTTATCATAAATAAGTCTAGCCTATTATTACTTATCTTAATGACTTTTTTTTTTTTTCTAGGAGAGAGAGACAGACAGCGTGAGCAGGGGAGGGTCAGAGAGAGAGGGAGTCACAGACTCTGAAACAGGCTCCAGGCTCTGAGCTGGCAGTCAGCACAGAGCCCGACACGCGGCTCGAACCCATGAACCGCGAGATCATGACCTAAGCGAAAGTCAGACGCTTAACCGACTAAGCCACCCAGGCGCCCCTCTTAATGACTTTTTTAAAAATCTAGGGTCCCCCTAGTATCTTCCTACACTTTTTGTACTGGGCAGTTCTCTTAAACCCAAGCTTATGTTCATTACTAGTATCTTATCTGCCAAGAGAGAGAAGGGAAATAATTGAGTTGGGAGCTTCAGAGTAGGGAAGCAGGGAGAAGGCAGTTGACTTGATAATGCATAAAAGGACAAGCAGTGGAAACTAGACAGCATGGGTCTGGACTGGAGCCCGTCATCCGTGTTTCATGACCTGCCACAATTATGCCCGCTTCTGGGAAACAGAGACCAGAGTCAGAGGACAAGGGCTGATGACAGGCATGCTGAACTCGGTCATGTCACTTCTCTGCTCACAATCCCAACAAGGCTTCTCATTCCTTAACATGGCCTTCAGGAGCCTACATCATCTGGCACCACCTATTTCTTTAGCCTCTCTTTGTACCATTCTCCCCTTTGGCTTTCGAAGTCCCACCCCCCTGGCCAATTTCTTCCATCCTCAAGGCTTTTGCACACACCATTCCTTTCATCTGGCACCTCCAATTTCTCTCATCACCCACTCTTTGCTTCGGCTTAAAAATCACTTCCTCAGAGATGCCTTTCCTCACCCCCAAATCCAATCAGAATACTCTATCAAAATAGTCTTTGAACATACGTTTTGTCTTTCATTATGCTTATTAGCAGGAATACTTTTTCCAGACATGGAAATAGCTCTGTGGGGGCAGGCACACCCATTCACTTATTTAATACATTTATTGACTTTATTGAATGAGTGAATGAATGTTTGGAAGAGTTAGCTATGGGACCTTGGACAAGTTATTTATTTAGTATTTGTTTATTTTTGAGAGAGAGAGAGAGAGACAGAGCATGAGTGGGGGAGGGGCAAAGAGACAGGGAGACAGAATTCAAGGCAGGCTCCAGGATTTGAGCCTCAGCACAGAGCCCAATGCGGGTCTTGAACTCACACACCATGAGATCATGACCTGAGCTGAAGTCGGACGCTTAACCGACTGAGCCTCCCAGGCGCCCCACAAGTTATCTATTTTAACTATATCTCCATTTTCTCATCTGCTAAATGGAGCAATGATACTAACTTCCAATCTCAGAATCTCCATGTGGATGAAAAGAGAGAACACATGCCTAGCATGGTGCCTTGCATATAATAGGGGTTAGGAAATGTTAGCTCTTATCATCATTAAAAACAAGCTCTATGAGCAACCAGAACTCTCATACCTCACTGGTAGGGATGCAAAAATTAAACAGCTCTGTTGGAAACACGGTTTACCAGTTTCTTAATAAAGTTTAACACCGACTTTCCATACAACCCGCAATCCCACTTCTAGGCATTTATGCAAGTAAAATGAAAACTTGTTCACACAAAACCTGCGCAGGAGTGTTTATAGCAGCTTTATTCATCATTGCCGACAGCTGAAAACAACTCAAATGGCCTTCAACCAAAGAATGGAAAAACAAATTGTCATAGAGGCGCATAGCAGACACTCAGCAAGGAAAGATGAACTACTGGTACATGCAACAACATGGATGAAATGCAACAGCATCATGCTGGGTGAAAGAAGCCAGACTCCAAAGGCGACATGTGGTATGATTACATTCACATGTATTCTGAAAAAGCCACATCGCAGGGACAGAGATCACGTCAGTGGGTCCCAGGCAATGGGGTGGAGCATGTGGGAATCTGGAGAAATGATAGAACTGTTCTAGGTCTTGATTGGGATGGTAGTTACATGACTATACGCCCTTACCAGAACTCATGGCATTATAAACTGAAAGGTGAATTCCACTGGATGGAAATTATGCCCTACTATAAAATATGGAAAAAAATCCAAACAGGTGGATCAAACTACTTTTTCCTTTTAAAAAAAGTATTATAAAAGTACTACAGGCTATTCATAGACATTCTGGGAAAATATACAGAGTGTACTTTCCATCACCTGCAGAACAGTAATATTTCCTTGCTATCATTTTTATATGTGCAAAAAACACATAAATGGGGGCTATACTGTACATTTTTGCTTTCTCAAATGTACGTTTTACTTCCTGAAATATATTAAGCACATTTTCCCATGTCATTAAGTAACTTTCAAAACCATAGTTTTATGAGTCAGTTCTCTTCTCTTGTATAGCCAATTTATATTTTTAAAACTTATCGTTAGAATTGCTTCCATGTCTACTACAATTTTGATAAAATTAAAAAAAAAAAAAAAGCTCAGCGAGGCCAGGGACTCTTCCACCTTGTAACTGCACAATGATTCACTGGTAAAACAACTCCTCTGGTTGGCTACAATTGTCTCATTGTTTTAAGCGTCGGGAGCAAAAGCAGTTCCACAGGAAGATCTGGCTCTCTTCTTGTGGCGCAGGAGGGCTAGACACCCTAATATTACCCGTATTACTAGCTTAAATTTGCATAGCGCTTTTTATATTTAACGCTCACCACATCCTTGCAGGGTAAGGGGGGCAGATGGAATAATTTGCCCAAGAACCCAGAGCTTATCAGTCGTGGAATGGGACTTAGACTCCGGATATTCTGAGTCTCGGAAAGTAAACATTTCCCCAGCGGCGGAGCGCTGTCTAATTTGGCTCCCCCCCCCACCCCTTCCCCCACTAGGGAGAAGCTGCAGACACCCCCAGAAAACTCTGCCTAGAGGCTTGGCACACGGGGAACTTAACTCTTGTCAAGTGGACGCTGTCCCTCCGACAAATTGTCCTTGGCAACATCGCCACTTACCAGCTGGGGTCATTTCTCCCCCGGTGGCAGGGGGACACCTACTGCCACTGACCAAGGGGGCCCTGGGAGCTGTAGGATCGCCGGCTTCGCGGCCTGTGAGGGCTGCTGTCGGTCGGTCGCGACGCTGTCTGGGCTCACCCTCACTGGGGGTCCTGCCGGGGGTCGGCCAGACCCTCCCCAACACCCGGGCCCTCAATGGGGGGGCGCGCCCTCGGCGAGGTGAAGAGTGGCCCCACACCATCTTAAGGAGAGCAGAGGGCAGGCAGGGGCCGCGGGACCAGAGAACTGCGCTGGGAGACTCCGGGGACATGACAGGAACGCCTCCTCTGCTTATCCCAGAGGTCAGTCCTCCACTATCCCAGAGTGCCCCGGATCCCGGAAGTGCCCTGCTTTCCGGAAGCAGCCCGGCTGAAGGAAAGGAGGTTTGCCTGAGCGCTGCAAAGAGAGGGTTGTGGTTCTGCAGCTTGGGTGGCGGCTGGGCGTGCGACTCGGGGTTGAGGTGGGCGGCGGGATGATGGAGGAGGAGGAACTGGAGTTCGTGGAGGAGCTGGAAGCCGTGCTGCAGCTCACGCCTGATGTGCAGCTCGCCATCGAGCAGGTGAGCGGCCCGCCCCCAGACGGGGGAGGAGAGCGGAGGGTGGGGAAGTCTGGGGGCGGGACGCGAGGTGGGATGCGGAGCAAGGGGTCTTTGGACGGAGAGATGGGAGCTAGGCGCCGAAGGAAAGGAAAGGTTTCGGGGGAGGTGGTGATGGGAAGGGGTTGCTGAATCCAAGGGAGGGAGAGAACCCTTTCTAGGCCCTGCCTATCTGGAGGGTGAGGCGTCCTGGTGGGTTTGGGCAAAGGAACCGTGCCTCCTGAATGCGTGTACCTGGAAGAAGGGGAGTTCGTGGATACCAACCTCAGATTTGGGGGATTATTTACCAGGCTGGTGTGCCGCTGCCCCCGCTTCTCAGTCTAGCCCCTTGTGAGGGACTCGGAATTGAGAAGGGGGACAGCTGTAATACCTGAAGCGGGTCACAGAGCAGAGGGGACAGGGTGGAGAAAGGACCCCTTTACCATACTTAAATAGTTGAGAATTTCTGCTGTTGATTAATTTGGATTAGGTTGAATATTCCTAAGAGGCCTTCCTTCCCTTCAGGGACTCTTTGGTTGATTAAATTATCAAGTTTATTGAGTTTTTAAGAGTATTGTATTGGAAATAGTGACCTAGACTTTTGTGCAGGATTTTGCTCCTGATAAAGAGAGAGGATCTCCCTTAAAGGAATCGGTGCAGGGGGTAAGATTTAAGAAAAGGAGGCTTATGCCACATTTAATGACCACTGGAAAGTGTTTTTTGAAATAAAGCGTTACTACTACCATTGCTAATAGTATTATTTTTTTTTCTAGCATTAATACTTGTTATAGGTCTGCCACCATACTAACTTATTTATATTGTCCCATTTATAGATTTTTCGAATGTGTGTTTTTCTACCAGTGATTGGGTTACCCATACAAAGGACACTTGGCACATCCAAAGGATGCCAGACCACTGGGCAAAGGTTCTGTTGTTCAGGCCACAAGTCCCCACCCACCTCCACCTGACAGAAACAGACATACATTTCATTTTCTCTTTGGACCTAGTGGGCCCTAAAAGAAGAAACAAACAATGCAGTCAGTTACGGTCAGCAAGGATTTTAGAAGAGAGCCTTTTGGCTCTTTCTTAATAAGACTGAGTTCTGGCATAGGTTTATCTAATAAGCAGCCATCAGGGAAGAATTGGCTTCTCAGAATGACTGTCTTGAGCTGGTGAAATCCAGTACCCAGGGGATCCATCACTCCACCGCCCTACCTTGTCACATGTTCTTTAAGTTGTAGCTTTTGAAGGGAGTTATCGTTCAGAGGCAGTATTCTTTCTTCTGGTAAAGAGATAGACAGTTCCTGAATGCCAGCTCCATTTCCCGACACTATCTGGAGCATAAAAATTGCCTCCATGCAGAGTGAGTTCCAATACTGAGCCATCACACAGACATAGTGCCTGCGTCTTTTATCCAGCCTTTCTTAATACATTCATGTCATCAGCTGGTTTAATCTGAGAGTGGACAACGCCCGTTTATTTTTCCTTGTCCCTGGGATTTTGTGGACATCTGTTTTGCCACGGTTGCACATTCTGTTCTTTGTACCAAGATGTTAAAATTACAGATGTTAGTGAAAATCAGAGATTTACTTTAACATATATTTTCCCAAGCAGCTGATGTAATTGTTAAGCCTTATAAAATGAAGAAGTTGTTGTTAAGCCTTTTAAAATGAAAAAGGGTATGTTTTTTGCTTTCCAAGAATTTACCATCCAGTAGGAAGGAAAGAATACATTAAGCAAGACAGCAAGATGACAGCTATTTTTTAACCCTCTGTCTTTATATAGGTGTTTCCAAGCCAGGACCCTCTAGATCGAGCAGATTTCAATGCGGTGGAGTATATTAATACCCTGTTCCCAACAGAGCAAGTAAGTATAGGGTTTCCTTCATTTCAGTGGCTTCTGGCTCATCCCAAGTGTTAGGATTGCTGTGATTGCTACATAATCTAAGGAGACTTGATAAACAAATGAGAGCTAAATTCAAATCAAACCCTGTTGTAACCCATTGGGGCATGGGGGAATTACCTTATACCAAATACTGTTGTGTGAGAGTGGAATTCTTTGTATTGTGAGTATATTATTAGAAATCGTAATGGGGTGCCTGGGTAGCTCAGTCACTTAAGCGTNGCAGGGCTCAAACCCACGAACCACGAGATCATGACCTAAGCAAAAGTCAGACGCTTAACCAACTAAGCCACCCAGGCGGCCCATCTCAGCTCAGGTCTTGATTTCAGGGTCATGAGTTCAAGCTCTGCATTGGGCTTTGTGCTGGGTATGAAGCCTACTTAAAAAAGAAGGGAGGGAGGGAGGGAGGAAACTGTACCTTTAGCCTGTAAGAGACACCCCCCCACACACATTTTCTGTATAAATTGGGAAGTAGAAAGGATTTTTAAAACTAATTGAGAAGAGCAGGAATGAGGTGGGCAGGATAACCCTGGAGTCATAAAGCTACTCTCACTCCGATTTTGAAATGCAAATTTTCAGACTTGTTTTTTATTTTGTGATGTTGGGTGATTTGCCTATACAGGAAACAAACATTCAGCAAACATTCAGTGGGCACCTGACAGGTATTAGTCACCGTGCTAGATGCTAGGGGCACAAAGATGAATAATACCCAGTCCATGCCCTTGAAGTGTACATGATCAAGGTCAGGAGGAGACACTGGTGAATGCTGTGGGGGAAGTATGTAATGTTTTAGTGAGGAACAAGGGAACAGTTCTTCCTAAGAAAATCAAAACCTCAGAGAGGAGGCAGCCCTTCTGCCAGATCTTAAAGGAGTCATTCCTTCATTTAGTCACACGCATTTATTAAGGGCCTACTAAATGCCAGGCACTGTTCAGAAACTGGAGAGAAATGGTGTGACAGGCAGGTTCCTGGTATTATGGAGTCTAGTGTGAGGAAGAAGACAATAAACAAATCAACAAGTAAACATAGAAGAAATTATCGAATGTCGTTGATACTATGCAGCAGGTGCAGCAATAGAACATGATAGCGGCGGTGGGCGGGTTGAGGGGGGGAGCTCCTTTAGATAGGTGGTGAGCTGCTTCCCTTTAGATGAAGACTTGATGCCTCTGAAGGATCTGGGCCTGTGGCAGACTGGGAGAACACTGTTCTAGGCAGAGTCAACCAATGGGTAGATCTAGGATGACAGGGAAAGAAGGTCATTCTAAGCCCAGGACGAAAGCTCGGAGATGAGAAATACAGAGTGTGCACGGAGAGCAGAGCCTCCTAGGAGATAAGGCTGACGGGGTGAGCAGAGCAAGGGTCCTGAAGGGACCGTGTTCTCTAGGCTTGCAGGCTCCAGTTTTGGGTACCACATGCCTCTCAGTGAAATATTTTCCACGCAACTCGTTTTCATGGGGATAAATGTTAAGCTTGTATAGCCTCGGAGTATTTTGTACGTATCTGAGTACCAGTGTTAAATAAATCAGGTTTTAATAGTGTTTGTTATGTAAATAATAAAAATAGAGGTTTTTGTCATGTACTGTCAATAAAGTATACTGTACCCAGCCCCACAAAATAGATGTTTTAATGTTTTCTCCTCACACTCTAATGGACATTATTGCAAACCCCTTGGGGATGTGCACGCCCTACGCTGGAGATGGAGACTCTGGGCACTGGGTGTCCACTTAGGGACTTTTGATAGCCCGGGGTAGGGGTGGGGCTCAGTCAGTTAAGCATCCGACTCTTGATTTCAGCTCAGGTCATGATCTCAAGGTTCGTGAGATCAAGCCCCATGTGCGGTTCTGTGCTGACAGTGTGGAGCCTGCTTGGGATTCTCTCTCCATCTCTCTCTCTGTCTCTCTCTGCCCCTCCCCTGTGCACACCTTCTCTTTCTCAAATAAATAAACTTAAAAAAAGAAAAAGAAAAAGGACTCTTGATAGGGTAATGACCAGATCAGATTCACATTTAAAATATTCCATCTGGCAGGAAAGCAGAGGGTGAGTGGGGGGAGGGCAGGGCAGAGAGAACTGGCAGGAAGGCCAGGTAGCAGGTCACCTGCTGGGGACGATGAGAGCCCAAGTGAAGACTGGGATGCAGAGAGCAAGTCCAGGGAGCCATTTAGGAGGCCAAGGTCACAGACTTCGGTGGTTTAAAGGATGTGGAATCTAAAACTCCCTCATCTACCGAACAAAACACACTTGTTCTGCCCATTTCTCTAAGAAATCTGGGCCTGGAGGGGGGACAAGACAGATGGGGTCCTTACCGACACAGAGCTTCCGGTTTACGTTAACAGGTAATAATTACACCATTAACAGACTCTAAGTGAGTTATTACAGCCCTACAGTAGCTTGTTTGTGTAAGTGTGGTTTGCTGCTTGCTCCCTGAAGAGTCCGGAGTTCGGCTACAGCTGTGATGATAGTGAACATTTACTGAACGCACGACACCGTCGTGAACACTTAACAGTGATCGGTCCACCCCTTTACCATGCCTGTTTGCGATGAGAGTAAGGAGGCACAGAGGGAGAACAGGCTTCGCTTACATGTGAGCGCACTGCCGTGAGGGAAGGGCACCAAGTACTGTGGAAACTCGCGGCCTTGCTTAGTCTAAGGGACCCGAAAGGACTCCCCTGAAGAAATGGCATTTCAGCTGCACATTAAATGCCAAATGAAGGATTTTTTTCATTAAAAATTTGCTTTTCATGTTTATTTATTTTTGAAAGAGAGAGACAGTGGGAGCATGAGCCTGAGGCAGGCTCCAGGCTCCGAGCCATCAGCCCAGAGCCCGACGCAGGGCTTGAACCCATAGTCACGAGATCATGATCTGAGCCAAAGTTGGATGCTTAACCGACTGAGCCACCCAGGCGCCCCCAAATGAAGGATTTTGAGCTTTGCTCTCTAGCCTGGCATGGAGTGGGACAACAGCAGATACCCTTAAGTTAATTTGGGAGTAAGGAAGAAGAGCAGGCTTTAGTGGCAAATAGAGTAGGAGTGGGGTGGAAGGGTAAGCTAAGTTTTGAATATTTTGGGGCCATCCAGGTGGAAGTATTGACTTGGATATTTGAGTCTGGAGCTCATAATCCTCATAATTGTTAATGTTTTGGTATATATTCTTCCAAGATTTTTCTTTTATTTTTTAATTAAATTTATTTATTTATTTATTTATTTATTTTGATGTTTATTTGTTTTTGAGAGATAGAGGATGAGCAGGGGAGGCACAGAGAGAGACAGAGACACAGAATTCAAATCAGGCTCCAGGCTCCAAGATGTCAGCACAGAGCCCCACATGGGGTTCAGACTCACAAACTGTGAGATCATGACCTGAGTTGAAGTCAGATATTTAATCAACTGAGCCACTCAGGCACCCCCTTTTGATTTTTGTTTTTTGAGAGAGAGCATGTGCTCAAGCCACAGAGTGGGCAGAGCAGGGGAGAGAGAAAGAGCGAGAGTGCACACGCGTGCGAGAGAGAGAGAAAGAGAGAATCCTAAGCAGGTTCCACACTCAGTGCAGAGCCTGATGGGGGGCTCAGTGCTGTGACCCTAGGATCAGGACCTGATCTGAAATGAAGAGTTGGATGTTAACCACCTGAGCCACCCAGGCTACCCCTTCCAAGCTTTTTCTAATGGACATATTCAGGGGCGCTTGGGTGGGTGGCTCAGTCAGTTAAGCATTCAACTTCAGTCCAGGTCATGATCTTGCAGTCAGTGAGTTCAAGCCCCCAGTCAGACTCTGTGCTGACAGCTTGGAGCCTGGAGCCTGCTTCAGATTCTATCTCCTTCTCTGTCTGCTCCTCTCCCACTTTCACTCTGTCTCTCTAAAAATAAATAAACATTAAAAATTTTTCTAATGGACATATTCATTTTAAATAAAGTTGGAAAAAATGTTATGATTCTGTGTGANTTGTTTGCTTTTTTTTTTTGAGGTTTCACAGATGGCCTTTAGAGCTCATTGTTTTCTGTGAAAGAGGAATGAAAGAGGAATTCTAGGAATTAGTTGGAGATAGAAATTTGGGAACAACTGGTATAAAGACAACAGTTTTAGCTCTGAAAATATCATTTGCCCCACCATATCAGGAATGCTGACTAAACACAGCAATAATAATTGTTAGATTTGGAAATTATATAGGAAACCATCAGGGTCTCATTTCTTCCTGACATGTTTCTGTATGTATTTGATTTTAAACTACTGAAGGTAGCAACTAGACATTTGTCATTCCACGGATGTAGTTATGTCTTGTCAAATCGTACCTCCATGTGCATGATAACATGTAGTGAAGTTTCTCAGCAAACTAAGGAAACTAAGGTAGTCTTTACTTCCCCAATCCCAGATTTACACTTAGCAGTTTATTTTTTTTTTTTTTTTTTAAATAGCAGTTCATTTTCCAGCCCAGATTCCCATGGACCATAATGACTAGGTCAGAGAAAATAGTGGCATGATCTGTAATGTCTTTCGCCTATTGCTAGATGTTGGGCAGAACCCATCTAAACATGTCACGGGACTGCAGCCAATACTTCTGAGGCGAGTTTAGAGTATTTAAAGTAGATGCCAGTGTATCAAGAATGAGTTTAGTGTCACTGTCAGGAGGAGGGTGTGTATGCGGTGTGTATGACTCACACGCCCTTGGTTGCCTAGAGGCGTCCGCCTGGAGAGAGGACATCTCCAGATACTTCTAGCTCGCTAGGTGCATGCAGGAGGGGCTCAGCTTCCCGTATCTAACAGGGCTTTGAGGGTACTTCTGAAGAGTAGCCGGGTTTGGTAACAACGATCTGGAAAACTTTCCTCGTCTTCTGGTAGAAAACTGAAGATAATGTCATTTGTCATGTCTTCCTTAGAGGTTTGATTAGGGGAACCTAGATAAAATCTATAAAAATGGGTTGTAAAACAGATATAACTAAGAACTTTGATAGACAGTCACGTGGAGCTGTTTCTAAAGATTTTTTCCTAAAGAATTTTTAATGAACCCCCCCCCCAATGCTCTGGATCTATGTTGTTAAGTGGAAACAGTAAGATGCCAAATTGTGTGTCATTCCAGTTTAATTTTTTTTAAGCCACATATTTGCTTAGAACAGTAGAAATATGCCAAAATGCTCATGATGATTATTTCCTGATGGAGGTGCAGTGGGGAGTTCTGTATTTTCTATAATCAGCAAGAATTGCTATTAGAATCAGGAAATACTTTTCAGTAAGATGTTTTTAAATGATAAAACCACACAACCACTGTATAACTAAACTAGATGGGTAATTCTCAAAGAGGAGATGTATGCCCTGCCCCCAGGCTCACCAATCTGGATTCCTTTGGGGCATTTCCCCAACTCCAAGGGAGTCCCTCAACCCCCGTGAGGATTACTGACCTAGCAAGGAGTGTGCCACATCCCTCGGGTACGTGGGATGCATAAAGTTAGGTTGGGGATCTAACTTTAGAGGTAACATGGTTGGGGCGCCTGGGTGGCTCAACTGGCTAAGCAGCCGGACTCTCGATTTCAGCTCAGGTTTGCATTCCCACCAAGGGTGTAGGAGGGTACCCGTTTCTTCACATCCTTGCCAGCATCTGTTCTTTCCTGAGTTGTTCATTTTAGCCACTCTGAGCGGTGTGAGGTGGTATCTCAGTGTGGTTTTTGATTTGTATTTTCCTGATGATGAATGATGCTGAGCATCTTTTCAAGCATGATAATTTTAAAATATTTCTTTCTGGTCTTTTAATAGTTGCATTTAAGCAAGACCTTTGTGTTTAAGGATTAAATTTTAGAATTGGTTAGTGTACCGCCCTGAATCAATATTTACTGTTGTGGAATGGTCTCGAAGTTATATTGTTAAGTGAAAAAAGTATGATGTAGGACAACGTGCAGTATATAAAGGGGACGTAAGTTATGGACATGCTTTAAATTTAAATACGTAGACTGTTTCTGGGATGGAATTGAAGAAACCAACTCAGAGCCATTGGGTGGACGGGCAGGATGGGGAGAGGATGCCTTGATTTTCACTAATTTATCCTTTTGTACCATTTGACTTTTTTGGTCACATACATGTTTTACCAGTTTCTTTTTTGTTTGTTTGTTTTTGTTTTACTGATTTCAAATAAATTATGATGTTTAAATTTGGTACAGTTATCCATTAGTACAATGAATTCATGGCTACCTTTCACCCCAGTTCTTCAGATGTTAACATTTTTTATTTTATTAAAATTTTTTTAATGTTTTATTATTTATTTTTGAGAGAGAGAGACAGAATGTGAGCAGGGGAGGGGCAGAGAGAGAAGGAGACACAGAATCAGAAGCAGGCTCAGCTGCTGACAGCTCAGAGCCTGACACAGGGCTCAAACCCACAAACCATGAGATCNGAAGAACAGGTTATGCCCAGTGTACACATGAGGAGGTATATTGCCCTCTGTACCTAGAGCATGTTTGTAGTGGCAGCGCTGTGCCAAATGTAGGTCCTCGAACAGACTCCGCTCCAGTTATCACACTGGTGATTTATACACAGTCCAGTTTCAGAGTAATTTGACAGCAGATTCCTCAGTTAAAATAGTTACTAAAATAACTTCTCTTTTCTGACATTCATCTTCACCTTAGTCTGGATTTCTGAAAATTCTCAGTAACCAGTGGCTTCGTCAGAACAGTAGTCAAAGATGTAAATGGCCTGGTCTGACATCTCACTTGTGACCTGGTTCTTTTACCAGGCCTGCTCTTGGCAGGCCCCTGGCCTCCTCCTGCCTCCAGAGGTTGCCGGTAACAATTAATAACCACAGTCCCTGCATCAGCCTTGCTTCCTTCTGCGGTAAAATATCTGTTGAGGGAAAAGGAAAGAGGACTTACAAAAATTATGTTTTGAAAACTTGAGTTAAAATGGTGCTATAAAATTGTACAATCCCTTTTCCACTAGGGGGCACCATTTCCTCGCATTTTTCTGCTGATTAAGGTTGGAAATAGTCCATTTGTTTGTCATGGCCTTAAAAAAATTGAAATAACTTTATTATAATTATAATAGCAATGTATAGCCAGTATAGAGTGGTTAGAAAATACTTACAGGCAAAAATTTCAAAAAATTAGAATCTCTTCTCCTTAGATTAAAACTATGGCTACTGATTTCATAGACTACAGCTACCGATATGGATTCCAAAGCTACCAGTGTTTATCCTTCCAGACATTTTTTTCTAATGGATCTACAAACTTAGGAAAAATAGATTTACTTATTTACCAGAGTATAACATGAGGTAGAGGAGCACTCAAGTCTTAAGTGTACAATTTGATGAATTTTCACAAAATGAAGACGGCCATATTAACCACCATTTGGAGAAATAAGACATTCATGCACCGTCTTTAGATGGACCCCTTCTTGCCTTCTCGCAGTAACTGCCTTCTCTTTTAAAAAAATTTTTTTTAATGTTTATTTATTTTTGAGACAGAGAGCATGAGAAAGAGGGAGAGAGGGAGGGCAGAGAGAGAGGGAGACACAGAATCCAAAAGAGGCTCCAGGCTCTGAGCTGTCAGCACAGAGCCCAACGCGGGGCTCGAACTCATGGACCACGAGATCATGACCTGAGCCGAAGTCGGCCGCTTAACCGACTGAGCCACCCAGGCGCCCCTGTAACTACCTTCCCCAAAGAGAGCCACCATCCTGGCTCCTGACATGAGAGAATAGCCTCACTCATTTTTGGACTATATAAATGGAGTCATACAATATGTGCTCTTGTGTCTGGCTTTTTTGGTGCAACATTATGTTAGTAAGATTTATCCCTGTTGGGTGTTGTACTCTTTCAGTTGATGTATTTTGTTGTATGAATTTGCCACAATCCTATATACCAGGGTCAGCACACTTTCTATAAAGGTCTGGAGAGGAAATATTTCAGGCATTGTGGACCATTCTGTCTCTGTTGCAGCTATTCACCTCTGCCTTTGTAGCTCAGCAGCAGCTGTGGATAATATGTAAATGAATGGGCATGACGGTGTTCCAATAAAACTTTATTTACAAAAAAATAGATACCAAGCTGGAATTTGCAGTAGTTGCCGACAACTTTTTTTTTTAGTTTATCTGTCTATTTTGAGAGAGAGTGCAAGTGGGGGAGGGGCAGAGAGAGAGGGAGAGAGAGAATCACAAGCAGGCTCTGTGCTGTCAGCATGGAGCCAGACCCGGGGCTCGGTCCCACAAATGGCGAGATGATGACCTGAGCCAAAATCAAGAGCCAGATGCTCGATTGACTGAACCACCCAGGCGCACATACTTTTTTTTTTAAGCTAAAATTGTATTACACTGTATGATTAAATCTTTTGTGGTATCATAAATAGCCTTAATAGCTCATTATTTCCCTGTAAAGGAGAAGTTCCAGAAAGTGAAGTAATTGTTGGCACTTTCCTTCTTTTTGTAGTCTCTGGCAAACATTGATGAAGTTGTGAACAAAATTAGACTGAAAATACGGTAAGTAACACATATGATTATTAATAATTGATGAAAAGTATGCTGTTGATTTTAGTTAATCATATTCTAGACCACACTTAACTGTTAGAACACTGAAATCTCAAGTTTGCTGTTTATGACAACTTAAAAAAATAATTCCTTAACTGGTTTCCATCTGAACCTTGTGGCAAAGAATTGGATTTTTTTGGTCAGTCTTCAAATTATTTGTGAAAAGGGAAGGAAGCTTTAACAGGCTATTCAAAATGGTTCGTTACAAAAGGGAGTAAAAACATTTCTTCTGTATTTTTATTGGTTTTATTTCCTTAGCAGATATATGGTTTTTTGTACCTGCAGGGCTTAGATATAAGGATATATGTATCCCTTGGCCATGTACCAGCTACAATATGGTCACGTGAGCTCATTGGCGTTTGTGGCGACCGAAGGTTAAACATTGTGATAAACCTGGAGTGTGCTTGTCAGAGTTAGACATCAAGAGTCCTTCCTGCCCAGTAGCCTGGTTCTGGTTTATCCATGTCTGGACTTCCATTTGTGACACATGGCAGATGATAGACGGCACACAGTTGAAGTCTGTACTTCAAATATAGTTTTTTTTATTTGTTTTGTTTGACTTTTGATGAAGAGAAGCCTTCATTTTGAATCCGGGAGATGATTTCCTTATTCCCTTACAAGCTTTGGGTCTTTGAGTGAAGACCTTTGCCATGAATGTATTGTTTAGTCGGATGCCTGAGGAGGTGCAAAGAAGCATCTTGTTCGGTGGGCTTCGACTGTAACAATTCTAGTAGAGACTACTAAGTTGGCCGGGATTTGCACAGAAAATGGGAATTCCCTAATGATCTAGGAATCACTGCAAACCAACATACCTTTAAAACACTCTCTCAATGGAAAGTGGAATTGAACTGGTACAAATTTCTCTGGTTGAAGTGCCACTAAATGGCCCCTGTTGGAACTGGAGACTGCAGATCCACCTCCTACATGGATCGTGGTCAGGGCCCAGAGGATGAAGCACCAATTCCATATAGCACCCTTAGCCCTTTAAGTTTTTGAGGTTGTGCCTGGGGATTTGTGGGGAGCAATTTCAAGTCTCTGACTTGTTCCCAGAGAGTTTCAGCAACATTGCCATTCCTGGTTTTCTCCACTGAAAAATACTAAGTTCTTTTGGACAGCTCTGAATATTAAGCAAGAACAGGCTACTTAAAAGACAAAGTCTGGGGCAGCTGGGTGGCTCAGTCAGCTGGGTGTTTGACTTTGGCTCAGGTCATGATCTCATAGTCTGTGGGTTCGAACCCCATGTCAGGCTCTGTGCTGACAGCTCAGAGCCTGGAGCCTGCTTCCAATTCTGTGTCTCCCTCTTTCTCTACCCCTCCCTTGCTTGTGCTCTGTCTCTCTCTGCTTCTCAAAAATAAACATTAAAAAAATTTAGAAAAAAAGACAAAGTCTACTCATCAGTCTGTGCTGGCCTTGGCTTCCTACATGGCCATTGCTGCCTTAGCTGGGGTCCGGCCCTCAGTCTGCCTTCTGTCATCCAAACTTGTGTGTTGTTTGGACAAGGACGTGCACCCTGCGGAAGTTAATGGATAAGTTGCCAACTTTTTTCTGTTTGGTCACCCTAGAGTAGAGATTGTTTTAACGATTTGTATCCCTTCACTTTTTCACTAGGAGATTGGATGACAATATTCGAACTGTTGTAAGAGGTCAGACAAACGTGGGGCAGGATGGCAGGCAAGTAAGTAACTTATATCTCCATATTAATCATACTGTCCTGATTTCTTCACGACCCAACGACCAAGTGACCAAAATGTTGATCTGCCTACAGATCAAGTGTTCTTGCGGAGAACACTTTCTTTCTGATCTGTCCCCCATGCAGCAGGAAGCGTGCATGCCTTGTGTCCCTCCTACCAGAGGTGGGCTGCCCAGACCAGCAGCGAGCTCTCACCCGGCGTCCCTTGAACCAGGGGAGCACAGCTCACCCGGACCAAGGCCATGCAGGCTTCAGTGAGAAAACCAGAGTCTCCTTGGCTTTCCCCACGGTGTCAGACACGGATTCATATCGTAGTTTTATGGATCTTTTTGAATCTAGCTAAGGAGGGCTGTTGGAAGGGAATGAAGGGGGAAAGGGGTATGTGGGGAGGAGGCAAACTTCCATGACTGAGGGGCCAGCTGTTATCTGTTAACCATTTTCCTTTTCATTTGGATTCTCTTCTCTTTAGGCATCTTATTTCAAACATTGCTGTCCTAACAGAGATGCTGTGCATGCCTTTTCTGGTGTTCTCCTATGCAGTGTCTGCTGCTCCCTTTCCAGTGCTAACTCGGGAGGTCAGAGTGTGCCCCATAATAGCTTCAATCCTCTTATGTGTCCTCTTTGACATTTTTTAGTGCAGCTGTTTTCTTAAAATATACATTATGCTACCCAAACGTTGGGGGGATGGCAGGTGTCATCCTATGTAAATGCCCTGCTCTCTCACATTCCTGTTTCCTCTGCTAGTAGTTCATAGGTATTATGAGTCTCTTTCTTTTATGTTTTTAGTTTTATCCATGTCTCTATTTCCCCTGTATTTTATGACTGACTCTTCCTCCTGATAATCATCTTCCATTGGCCTATTTGTAAGTATCTACTTTCTTCCTCGTTGTCAGCAGCAGCAGTACTTGTGTATACACACATCGGTTTCATCGACAGATCCGATTTCCTGGTCCCTGCATGGTTTTTAGTCCTTACTGCTTTGTTTTTGTCTGTTCAGGTTTCTCCCATGAAGCATCACTTCTTTGGCAGGTGAGGCCTGTGCACATGGGGCCCTTAGAGGTAATAAAGAGTAACAAGGTAGCTTGCAAAGAGTCCAGCCTCCTTCTGCCCTTTACCTTTCCTTCTGTGTGTCTGGTCTTGTCGTCTGGCTCTTCAGAAACCTCAGTGGCCTCTGTCTACCAAATTGAATCCAAGTTCCTCTGTTTGGCATTCAAGGCCTCAGTCTGCCTTTCCAGTTCTGTGTCCTGCTGAGATCCATCCAGACAGAAGACTTCGTGCTCCACAAGCACTGTGCTTTCTGAACTCATGTGTTTTGCTTCGTTCTGTCTGAAATGCCCCCTCCTCTTTTTCAACCAGTAACGTCATTTCAAAAGCTTACCTAAGGCCCAGATCAAACACTCCATGAAATTTTCTGTTTCGCTCACCTGGATATACTGGAATCAGAATTTTAGACCTAGAAGGGACTTGGAACTCATCTGGCTCACACTTCTCATTCGACACATGAGCAGAGTCATCTCGATATCCCTTAACTACATGTATATCCTTTCTGCCCACAGACTCCCAGGCCTTTGCGTGTGTCTTCCGTTTGGCTTTCGTGGCCTCCTTTGACTTACCAGCGAACAAATCTTGTCCCTTTCACTAGTTTATAAGCTTCTTGAGGCAAGAACTAAATCCTCTTCGTCTTTATATTTCTCTCAACACAGAGTCCCCATGCAATAACGTTTTATTCATCTGTATTGAGATTATTTATTTATTGTAAATAAACAAAAGCCCTTTACCATAAAACATTTTGATCAGCATGTGTCCCTGTAAAGTTGCTTAAAGCTTGATTTGTGTGTGACTAGTCTCGAATGACTACTATTTGAAATCATGACCCAACCATTGAGTGTGATTCAGCCTGCACTTTGAATGGCTCACTGAAGTGCTCACGAGAGTGTTGGGTATTTAAAATTTCAAGAATGTGAAGATAAATGTAAATGGTTCATCAAAACTTTTTGTTGGGTCATACTTTGTAGGTATGTATCTTTCAAGTTACTTGTTATGTTTTAACCCATGGTCACAAACTAGCAGCAATGAAGGGTCAGGCCCCAAATTCGACAGCCCGTGGGAATGTCACCCTTCCCCACCTTCACATATTAATAGGTTACAGGTTGCTGCGGCAGGGCCGGGTCAGATTACAGAGAGCAAGACCACATTTTGAAGAATGTTTAGATAGCATTTCAATCTGTGGTGGAATTTTGTGTTCGTCTCCTTAGAATCCAGACAGAGAGGAAGCCCAGAAGAAATAATTGCTTTTCCTGTCATCCCCTCCATCTATCTTTTCCAACAGTTTGTAATGCAGTCTCAAGTAGAGACTTTTTTTTCCAGGGAGCTTTTGAATCCCATCCGTGTCAGCTCCTAGGGGTAAAAGCTTTGCTGTCCAGCCTTGGCTGGCTGGTGGTTTGCTGAAGAGAGACTCCATTTGACTGGCGCTGACTTGGGAGAATTATAGATGTTCCAAAATACTGAGTTTTATAGGTCAAGAGGCCTAAGATTCCCCTCTTCCCTGGAACAGAGTAAAAGTTTGCCTTCAGAACTTGTTTTCTAAGCTTCTGAGGAACACTCAGGAACTCAGGAGGAGAGCGGCATTACGGGCAGAAGGAAATTCTGGTTTTATAAGTTTCATCTTGATTGTGTTCAACCAGAACCAGTGTGCTTTTTAATCTGTAAATGTGTGTGTGTGTGTGTGTGTGTGTGTGTGTGTGTATGTTTATTTCCCATTCATGGCATCTTGAAAGACTTTTTTAGCAAACATTTTTGAAAAGCGGTGTTTCTAACTATAAAATTATTTTGGGGGAGACAGTGATTTAGAAATTGAAGACTCAGGAAGGCGCTTTCTTTAGTTCTTTGAAACTTCGGAACTGGCTCCCCGGTCGGCATTCTGCTACACATTTCGGAGGGCCTTTGCTCATTGACCACCTCCTACGTGGCAGACTTGAACTGGTTTAGTCTGGGACCTCTTCTAACCAGACTATGACGCTCATACAAAGTTAATACAGCACGGAATTCTCCCCATTTTCTTCTGTTGAAGTCATCAGGCAAAAGCTTTAATTAAATGCCCACATGTTTCAAACTTTGCGGATAAGATGAGTCCGTTCCACTAATTCATGATCTGATATGCTACGAACCTTACCCAGCTTCCCAAGAATTAGAACAGATAGCTTGACGGTGGGTAGAAAAGAGGTGCATAGAGGAGTGGGCTAGAAAAAAAGGCAGCTGAAGAAGAGAAGCCAGACTTTGACCAGTGCCCTGCAAGTTCACTGAGAAACACCAAGACGATCAGCCTTCTGTCTTCTCAAGCAGAGCTTGGCTACAGTATTACTGTTGCATCAGAGCGAGGCTAAGGTTTGGGAGGGGAAGAAACCGTTACTGCCCTCTTCAGCTTAGCTCACCAACATCTGATTTGTAAGAAGCTTCCAGTATCTGTAGGACAACCTTCCTCCCAGTTCAGGAATCCTTCCTATGGCATCTGACATTTCATTGTCCTTCTCCTTCTGCTTGGACACTCACGGGGATGGACAGCTCACTCCTTTGTTGTTTCACAGGACAGGCTCAGCCTGTTCCAGTGTCCAACAGCTTTAATTGTAAGAAACTTCTTTTCTTCTTAGACTGAACTGAAATAGTAAAATAGACCTCATTGTAACTTCTCATTGTCGAGTTCTGCCAGCTGGACGGGTGTGTAATCCCTTTTCCTTATTATGGTTTCTAAAATTTTAAGTAGATATTATGTTCTTTTTTTACTGTTGCCTTTTCCAGACTAACCATTCTTAGTTTCTTCAGCTTTACAATCTGATCCTTCCTCATCCTGGCTACCTTACAGTTTGTCAGCTGCTAACTTCCTTCCTTCCTTCCTTCCTTCCTTCCTTCCTTCCTTCCTTCCTTCCTTCCGTCCTTCCTTCCTTAGAATCCTGTCAGCACGGAGCCTGATGTGAGACTCGAACTCACAAACTGAGATCATGACCTGAGCTGAAGTCAGATGCTTAACCAACCGAGCCACCCAGGCACCCCCATCAGCATCATTCTTAAAATGTGATTCCTGGCCAAGAGGAGACACACTGTCTGGACATACAGTGGGACAGTTTACCTCCTTGTTCTAAACTGGGGTTGTTAATGTGGGAATTGGGGGCTCAGGGACCGTCAGCTTCCTGAAATTACTCATTTTTGTATGGATGATAGACTTATTTCTGGAAAGAAGACTCATTGATTTTTCAAAATTCTCTAAGGAGTCTGTGACTCTTCAAAAGTTAAGGACCACTGGTTTAGACCCTGTTTTCCCATTCATTCATTACCTTGGAGTTTTGGGTGAAATTCGGGGCAGCCATTCATGTTGTTGGCGTCTACTGAGTTGGCAGCTGTCTGAGATCCCCAGGTCAGGAATTTCAAACAGATGCTCACAGAGCTAGAAAAGTAACCTCAGTGGCTTCAGCAGGCCAGGCTGTATCCATGTGTATCCACCGGGCGAGTGAATGCCCTGTGTAAAGGGGACAGCCACATCTCCGTTCTGACTAATCGCTGTCATGTCTGAATGCAGACCTGGAGATGCCAGACCTATCAGTTTTTCAAGAGAAGCCGGAAATCCGGATTTTTATGTGACTCTCCACATTTTTCAGTATTGGCTTAGTGTTTTTCACAAATACTGCCAAGGCCAAACAAAACACATCTGTGCCAACAGTTTGCAACATCTGCCCCAGGGTTTTCATATGAACTACTTTTCAACTTTTCTCTCCTGTATTTAAGAGATTCTTTTGAAATCAAGTGCTGAACTCTATGTTCTCCCCCTGGTTCCATCTTGCTCGCTTTGCTTGGTTGCCCCAGCCAGCTGAGGCCTTTTGGAACCCTGATGCCGTCCCCATTTTATCATTAGCAGATTTGCCAGACATGCCTCTTATGTCTTGGTTTACGTTGTAGATGAAAAGCTTGAACAGGATGGGTTCCCAGCTACGCGGCATACTGTTAGACACTCTTCTCTTCCTTATCCTCATTTTGGTACAAAGTGCCAGGCCCAGAAAACAAAGAATTTCTTCCTGTCCTTGGTATCTGTCCAGGGCCATGTTTCTTAAATTTTCCATGTCTACATTTTCCTCAGCTAAAGGAGGCTAATCATACTTGCCTTCTCTCTCTTCATGGCGATAGCATAAAGATTTATTAACTAAATCAGGAAAGCATGTTGCTTTCTAAGGAGAAACTCTTCTTTTTTTAATTTTTTATGTTTTATTTATTTTTGAGAGTGAGAGAGAGACAGCGTGAGCAGGAGAGGGACAGGAAGAGAGGGAGACACAGAATCCGAAGACAGGCTCCAGGCTCTGAGCTGTCAGCACAGAGCCCGACGCGGGGCTCGAACCCACAAACCAGGAGATCATGACCTGAGCCGAAGCCAGATGCTTAACCAACTGAGCCACCCAGGCGCCCCTTTTCTTTGCTTTTCATCCTCAGAATTAGGCCATCATCTATTTCAGACAGTAGAACAAAAGTAGTAGCTGTGCTCCCCAAAAACCCTGAACTCGGTAGATGGTGGAGTTCACAGCATAACATTGATCTTCATTTTGTGCGATTATGAATTTATATTTGTCAGCTCTTCAGGGGGATGGTTTGAATTTGTTCCCTCCATCACTTCATCTTGGAAATCTTTTTTTTTTAATTTTTTTTTATTTCTGAAAGAGAGATACAGAGTGAGCAGGGGAGAGTCAGAGAGATAGGGAGACACAGAATCCGAAACAGGCTCCAGGCTCTGAGCTAGCTGTCAGCACAGAGCCTGACGTAGGGCTTGAACCCACAAACCGTGAGATCATGACCTGAGCCGAAGTCAGATGCTTAACTGACTGAGCCACCCAGACGCCCCTCCATCACTTGAAATTTATCCTCTCTTATCCTGCCTTTGAGAGGAAAATGCAGCCCATTGATGGAAGAAGATAAATGACAGTATTAAAGGGGCTGTAAATAGTTGGAAAAGAAAGGGGAGGGGGGCACTGTCACTTGCTTCCTCCTGCTGAAGCATACTAAATCTAAAGCAATTGAGCTTTTAAAGCATATGCTTGAAATTGCCCATTAGTGGCCAAGAATCTTTAGGCATTTTTTGTTTCTTTTTAATTTTTTTTTTGGGAATTACAATTTTTGAAATGCCTGCAGACAACACTACACTTCAGAAACTGCTGAGACCTGAGAAGGACCCGGGAGTGCCGGAAGCCCTGGGACCACCCACCGGGGCAGCCCTGGCATCAGGTTGTGAGGGTCCTTGGGGCTTTGCACCTCTCTGGTGGCCTTTCACAAGGGAGTGGGGCCCCTGGTTTTGAGTGAGGGTCCCCGCCATTCCCCAAGTAGCATTTCTTACATCTGGTGCAAAGGTGGGCTTGCCTTTATTGGACAAGTCAAATCTGAGTGCGTGTTCGGTTTTGCCTACTTGTAGAGCGCTTCTGACTGTGGTTGGGGCAAGGGCTTGTAGTGACAGTTCGGTCTGGTCGCCGTGCCTCAGCCCTTTATTGCACGGAGCCTCAGCTGAGCTTTTTTTTGGCAGAGTGACTTGTCTGCCACATCTCGGAGCCCTTGCCACTTTTGTTCTGAAATCTCTGATTTTAGGACAAGCTGTAAGGAACTCAAATGGCTGTCCTCTCTCTCCTCTATGTAGAGTGAAGTACTGAGCACTTTATTTGAATTCACTAAGGATTGGGGTAATTGGACATTGTCATTGATACACCATTGGATGGCATCCGGGTCAAATGAAAACACTTGAGCTTTGAATTTAAAGTTTGGCTCCGCCACTGGGTGTGACTTTGGACAAGTTTCTTAACTTCTCTGAGTGTTAGGTCCTTGTCTGTGGTGTAGTAATACCTGCTTCAGGGTGGCAGGGCTCTGTGGTGTTCAGCAAATGGCAGGGATGGTGCTGCTGCTGATCACAGGATGCAACCCACTGGAATATCCCAGTTCTGTGCGTCCAGGCATTTGTCAAGTGCCTGTGACTTTTCCATCAGCCCCACTCCTTTTCATTCTTACCACCCTGCTTCAGAGCCACTTCACAGGCTTTGTAAGCCTCCCTACTGTGCCTCGGTGCACCTTTGTCTATGAATGAAAACTGCAGCACAGCTTCCCATGGCCCAGAATACACCTGCTGTCCCATCAGGGATGGCAAAAGGCTCTGTTCTCTTGTCCTGTCCATAAGACCTGCATCAGACATTTGCCAGGGCTGCCCCTCCCCCAGGGGTGTTAAGGCTCTTGAGAGGTGGGGTCGAGCAGTGGTTCTCGGGGCCTCATGCCCTTCCTGCAGTGCCCACTCATCTCCACCGATTCTGCACCGGAAGGATGGTGCTTCCGGTTTCCCACTCTGCAGCTTTTCTCACGAGCACGAGCACGCAGTTGAGATCTCTGGAGAGAGCCGCTGAGCGGGTGCGAACTTGCTCAGTGCAGGCAGCTCCTGGAGGTTCTGTATGGCTGTGCCAGCCCTGCACTTGGCCTTCAGTCATTTGTTAGAAATTTTGGTAGACTCCTTCCTGTCTGCTTGAACAGCTCGGCCACATATGAGATGGACCTTGCTTGTCCCCAGCTCTGATGGGTTCAAGGAAAGTTGTGATTTTTTTGGTTTATTTTTTTCTCCCCATGAATATAAGAACAATGCCCTCTCTGGCTTTCTGCATCCCAGGCAAGAGCACAGCTGACTAGTGGCTTTCAAGGTGGCCTGGGATAATTTCATTAATAAGGTTTTAGATTCTACATTGCAACTAATCTTTAAGAATCTACCGCTTTTAGAGTTTTGATGTCGTTTCAAGGAGGATTATCAACAAGCTCTGGGAAAAGGTGTTAGATTTTTCTTTCTCTAAAAAAATTTTTTTAATGCTTATTTATTTTTGAGAGAGAGAGAGAGAGTGAGTGGAAGAGGGGCAGAGAGAGGGAGACACAGAATCTGAAGCCGACTCTAGGCTCTGAGCTGTCAGCACAGGGCCCCCATATGAGCTCAAACCTATGAACTGCAAGATCATGACCTGAGCTGAAGTTAGACACTTAACCGACTGAGCCACCCAGGCGCCTCAAAAATATTTCTTTCTTTTCTAACTAGTTATCTGTGTGAAGCCGTATTTTCATCGTATTTTTCAACCACAACAGCATATCACAGCAGAGTCAACACAGAAGCCTACCATGAGAGTCCAGCTGGCCTCTCTTAAAGCAGATGCTGAAGATATTCTCAAAGGCACAGAAATGGTGCCCCTGTTTTTTAGAAATTTGTTTGGGAGGAATACAGTTATTTTTCACAAAAACATGTTATTTATGTTAACATGTAATGAGCTTATTGTCATTTTTTTTTTCCAAGAATTTTTTTTTAATGTTGGGCTCGGTTGGTTGAGTGACTATTGATTTCTGCTCAGGTCATAATCTCACAGTTTCTGAGTTCGGGCTCCACGTTGGCCTCTGAGCTGATGGCATGGAAACTCACTCAGTAAATATTGAGTGCCTTCTTTATGCTAGGATATCTTCTAGGCATTGAGGATAATACAGTGAACAAAGCAGAGAGACCCTGAGTGTGACATTTTTTCACTTCCAGAATCTGTGACTGTTAAGGAGTTATTCTTGTGACCTTGGTTCACTAAACATGTTTGCCAAAAAATTGATACTGAATTTTATCATATGCCTTTTCAGCTTCTGTTGATATAATCATATGGCTTTTCCATCTAATTGATTAGCTTAGTCTGGGATTTTATTTTTTAACATTTAATCCTACCTGTTGAGTCATTGTGCTATTGTCCTTTTACTGTGTTATTGAATTCTGGCATTTGCATCGGGGATTTTCATTCATGTTCAAAACCTTCAGGCCTTTTAACGACTGAATAATATTCCACTGTATGCATGTACCACATTTTGTGCATCTGTTCCTCTGTTCCTGGACACTTGGGTTGTCTCCACCTTCTGGGTGTTGTGAACAATGCTGTAATGAGCACTGGCATACAGATACCTGTTTGAGCCCCTCCTCTCATTCCTTAGGCATTGAATTGCTGGATCTTATGGTAATTTTTAATCATTTCAGTATATTTAATCTCCTTGGAAACTTTTTTTTTCCACATCGTTTTGAACTTTAATAGATTTATTTTTCCACTAGACAGGCATACGTTCCCATTTTATCTTCATTTAATCCATACAGACTTTGTTTCCAATTAGCTGTAGAGTCATAAGTTTTTGTGTTCAGTACCTGGTAATGGCGATGCTGTCCCCTCCAGATTATTTCTTTTAGCTAAAAAGTCCAGCAGTTGGACTCTTTCCTCCCTGACCTTAGAAACACATCAAGTCTCACTTGGTGCAACACGACTGTTGAAAGGGGTTTTAGGAAAATAGTGTGCCAAGAAGGAACACTGCAGTTTATTCTTCTTCTGAGCCATCTCCATATAAATTGGCATTCTCCAGGAGCCAGGAAAGAAGGTCAGGCATAACTTTTGCCATCTGCTTGTTTCCATGTTAAAGGCAGTCACAAGTTTAGAGTCTCTACATCTAAAGAGGAAAATGCCATTCATCACTACTGTAACTGCTCTGGCTGTCACCCAGGTTCCTCTTGCTTTTTCACTGCTAGTAGGTAGTGACTTGGGAAGGAAAATTCCATCCTTAGTTTGAAGTTGCACGTTCGAAAAATCGCTGACAGGGCAAAGCTTTCTGGGTTTCAGGTCCTTGACATAATAAGTCATTCAGATGTGTTTAAACAATGGATGGAAATTTGAGACTCTGCCTTCATGTCAGAACTTGACCTCCCTTTTGCTCTTCCTATTTTCATCCGTGGAAATACAGGATTTTGAACAGCAGGAGTTCAGTGCTGTGGTTTTTCTGTCATCATTTCCATTTATAAATCCCAGTGCGTCTGTAATATAGCTATAAAATGTCTTGTGCTGTAGTTGGGCCTCTGAGGTCTCCTCTAGAAGAAGATTAATTCTGTAAAATTAAAGATAGTGCTTTTTTTAGTCTGTTGTGGTTTGGTGTTCCAAAGTCATCTAGATTAAAGCTCTGAAACATCTGAAACTTATTGTCCTGCATATAGTATTGGGTCACATGCCAGGATTTCTGATATTTGTTTCCATGTTATATTGTAAACTCTGAACAGATGCTGTGTTCGTCTTGAGGTATTATACACGGTCCCCGGAACATGGATGTTAGGCAAAATATATTAGTGCTAACTTTCATAAAGGCCTCCAAGCAGAAGGGGGGGCATTTCTTGGGAGATGTATTACTCACTGGGAAATTTGATGACCCAAATACTGTCTTTCATAAAGCAGAAGAAGAGGTGAACCAAGGGGTCTTTATCCCATCTTAGACTGAATTACTCACCTTTGTCCCCTTGTCATAGCTCTGAACTTTTCCAGTTCTCGGTCTCATAAAAACGGTAGGGATGGGGGCGCCTGGGTGGCTTAGTCGGTTAAGCGTCCGACTTTCGCTTAGGTCATGATCTCACGGTTCGTGGGTTCGAGCCCCGCATGGGGCTCTGTGCTGACTGTCAGCTCAGAGCCTGGAGCCTGTTTCATTGTGTGACTCCCTCTCTCTCTCTGACCCTCCCCTGCTCATGCTGTCTCTCTCTCTCTCCTAGAAAAAACAAAAAACAAAAAACGGTAGGGATGGGTAGCCAACACCTATCATATGGTAACATCATTTATGTAGGCCAAGTGCTACACTCTTTTTTGTTTTCATTGAATACTTGGAGATTGTGACCCTTGAAGATTTCTGGTGACTGGATGAGCATCTCGTGGTCATTTGTCAGTCCCGGAGTTACCGGGACCTCTAGAACTAAGAATGCACGGTTGTAGGAGAAATGTCTTTCTTGATTGATTCACTGTAAGCAAACATATGTTTGAGTTGCTTTGACAGGAGGTACGTTTTCAGTCATTTGTCTCAATCTATAATGTTGATGTTTTATTACAATCTGAATGTGTTTGTCTTACATTCTACACAATATTGTTGCAAATATTATTTGTAATGTAAAATGTAATGTAATTGTCCCCATTTTACAGACAAAGAGACAGGCTTAGTTAGATAGGTTCTGTGACTTGCCTCAAATCAGTCAGTGAATCACAGGTCCAGATTTCCTGCTTCTTGCTATGCTGTGTATTTGTCCATCCCAAATTCTCTTTTGAAACAGTGACAAACTTTTTTCTTTTTCAAAGAGAGGGCACAAGTGAGCAAGGGGTAGAGAGAGAAAGAGAGAGAGAGAGAAACCGAGGAGGGGGAGAGAGAGAGAGAGAGAAGCAGGTCTCACCCAAAGTGGGACCCGTGTTCGCCCAAAACAGGGCATGAGCTCACCCAATATGGGACTCGAACTCATGAACTGTGAGGTCATGACCTGAGCCGCAGTCAGCTGCTTAATGGCCGAGCCACCCAGGTGCCCAACAATGACAGACTTTAAAAACAGATTTGAGAACCACTGTTCAGAATCTGAACAGTTAAGTGGTTCACAAGGGAATTCTAGCAATGACAGTGACCATGGCCTTGTTAACCAGCTAGGTCCCTCGCAGCATGGTGAGGAGGCTGGGCAGAGAGAAGAGCTCAAGGCCGAAAGGAAAGAGCTGTGTAACCTGTGCACATCGGTGGTACTGAACAGAGGCAGGTGAGATAGGGGAGATCATTCAGATGAAACCCCAAGGGGGTCCCTGGCCTAAAGGGCGTTTGGTACAGAAGGTAGCTCCAAAGGTCAGCTGAAGGAACATCCAGGTGTCAGCACAAAAAGTGGCTTTATTCTGAATGAAGAGTCGTGATATAGATGGGACTTTCTAAGTGACTAAAACAACGAGTAATAAAGTATGGGGGATTCGAATTTAATGTGGCAACTAGGAAGTCCCAGCTCTTTGTGGGAAGCAGTCCTTCATTAAACTGAGACAGATTGTTCCTTTAAGTGTGCCCCATTTCTTAAAATACTAAATTTTTCTACCTTTTATTCAGCTGAGACGTTTGTTTAAGCACTTCCTTCATGTTGCCATTTGGAGTTGTTGCTTTCAATGCGCTCATCCCCCCGGGTTACGTTTCCTCAAAGGGAGCTGAGCTCCGGTCATTCACCGCTCCCAGCTGTTTTGGGCCTAACATATTTTAAGTTATGGATGATAGCAGATATAAGCAGAACTTTCAAATGTAAATGTTTAGTCTTGTTTGGGCACTGCTGGATTTGTGTCCCAGTTTTGTCTTGAGATTTTAACTTGGCTTGTCTCTTAAAAACAATAAAAAGGATCTCTTTGGTTCATGTTTTCAGTGGCTGTGGTTTGCAGAAATACATAAAAGTAACTTAGGTGGAATGGTGCATTTTAACAAAAAAGGTGCGAATGACTCCTTTTGCCCTTTACATTTTCTTGTTTCACAAACTTGGAAAGAAATCTGTGCTTTAAATAAAACACCTTTAGGGTTGCCTGTCGGTTAAGCATCCAGCGTCAGCTCAGGTCATGATCTCATGGTTCGTGGGTTTGAGCCCTGCGTTGGGCTCCGTGCTGACTGCCAACTCAGAGCCTGGAGCCTGCTTCAGATTCTGTGTCTCCCTCTCTCTCTGACCCTCCCTTGCTCGCTCTCTCTCTCTCTCTCTCAGAAATAAATAAAAACATTTAAAAAAATAAATAAGTAAAACCCCTTCATACTCAAGGTTTTTGAATGAGCAGTGAAGGAATCAGTGCTAACACCAGTGATTCTCTTATCCGATGGGTGCCCATGCAGCCTTTGACCATGACTGCCAGACCTAGAATGTACATGGTGTGTTCCAGGGTACAGGGAAGCTGTACACACATAGCCATCCAGAGCCACAAGGTTCCCGTAAGCCTCTGCTGTTCAGCACCACTATTTGGAATGGGCTTGGCTGCATTGTTACTATTGCTGAGGCTTCCTAAAGCGTCTCTCCTCCAGCCAAGGGCACCCAGTTTCCATAGCAACAGCTCTTCATGATGCCAGAGTGGCCAGCAGGATCAAAACCAGGGACATGCCATAAATAAAGACTAATTATCCCAAGCTGTCTACCTTCAGTGGATGCCCCTTCCTTTCCAGATGATTCTGCCGTTCCTTATTCGTACCTCTTTGTATCATTCTTATCTTACAGTTATTTCTATTTCTTACATGTATTCCTTACAAGGTCTTTAAAGATGTGTCCCCATCTAGTGAGCTTTTCTTCTCAGCATCCGTCATAGTACATATAACAGGCTTAACTTTTTATTGAAGGAGTGAACAAAAGATTGAAATTTTTTTTCCTGGAGAATGTCTCATTTTCAACATGGCTCAGAGAAACAGTTTCCCTGATTCTGCATATGACTGCAGGTGTTGAACTTAACCAGCTTACTTACAAACTCTAAAGGATGGGTCAACGGCTTCTGGCTATTGAAGCGATAGTCCCATTTGAAATATTGTACTCCCATCTAGGGGATCTGGGAATGATATTAATAGTGGCCTTTTAATGTGCCCCTTTATGAGCCGAGTCCTCCGGCTGGGTTCTCTCCAGTGCAGAAGACAAAAATCCCAATTCGAGCTGGCTTAGTCCGAAAGGGGAATTATTTGAAAGGCACTTGTGTCTTGTTTTGCAGAAGTTGAAGTCAGACTGTGGGAGAGCAGTGTTGCAGCTGACCTCGTCAAACCAAACAGTTGAGGCACAGGATGGGAATAACACGCCGGATTTGTCTGTGTCTGTCTCTCTGCACGTGTTGACTCCATCGTCCCCACCTGGAGACCAGTCTCCTCCCCTTCCTGGGTAACCTCGCTGCTCTCTAATCAGCTTCTCATCTTGGGGCTCCCTCCAGGCAGAGAGGAAGTCTCTTTGCCAGTTTGTTCTGGAAAGTCACAGAAAAGCTACCTGGCCCAGCTCGGACCAGGCCTGCTTCTGAGACAGTTGACTCTAAAAGAACACAACGAGAGGGAGATTCCCAGGAGGAAGGAACTGGGTAAACAGTTTCATAGGTGTCCACTAATAAGCCCTGCATTCTTTCCTAGCCAGAGGCATTGAGGTAGGAGCTCCTCTTCTGGAAATGAAGAGCCTGAGCCTCCTGGAGGTAAAGTGGCTTGTTAGAGATCACGTGGTAAGCTGCAAGGGCAACACTCAAGTCCCAGTCGGCAGGTTCAGAAACTCTCGCTTTTTCCTAATACAGTGTGTTGCTTTTCCAAACAGTAGGAAAGGAAATAGTAGACAAATGTGGAGTTGGACAACAGAAATGATAGCAGAGTAGGGCACCTGGGTGCCTCAGTCGGTCAAGCGTCCAACTTCAGCTCAGGTCATGATCTCATGGTTTGTGAGGTGAGCCCCGCTGTGCTGACAACTCAGCGCCTAGAGCCTGCTTCAGATTTTGTGTCGCTCTCTCTCTGCCCCTCCCCTGCTCATGCTCTGTCTCTCTCTCTCTCTCTCTCTCTCTCAGAAATGAATAAATGTTTAAAGAAAAATGATAGAGTAGTTGGAAAATACAAGCTTCTTCCCAGGAACCTTGAATATTAGCACCTTATTTTTTCAAGGAACATAAAGCCCTACTAGTTCTTCTGAAAAAAGAGCAACCTTTTCTTCCTTCTGATAGTGGTAGCAAATGGGATCTCCATTTCATATCTGTTAAAGGCTGCCCGTGGACTCACAGGATAAACGCAATATAATTCTATAACAGAGCAAACTGTAAAATTACATGCGTCCAAGAACCAAAAGGGACTTTTATTTCTCAAGGCATTTCCACTGGCTCAACGCTCCTCCGTCTATACAGGTGGCGAGCAACAGTTCTAAACAAAAAATTTAAAAGATGAAAGAAAAAAGCAGTGGAGTCTGTGGTGCCAGGTCCCATGCTGCTTATCTTCTATGCACATGACCCAGCGTGGCCTTGGTAGCCTGTTCAGAGTCTATGGTAGGAGGCAAGGAAAATTAAAGAATAATGGGCACGGTTAATGGTGCACAGAGATAGCCTGATGGGTTCTGCTCAATCTTCTCGGCTAGCCTGGTGGTTTGCTCTGCATCTCCTGATTGAAGAATTAGAGCTTCCAAAGAGGACCGCTGTAGTAACTGCTGCTTAGTAACAGCCTCAAACGCAAGCTGTGGCCATGCTCCCGGTCTCAGTTTAAAAATCTGTTAAGGGGAGGGGCGCCTGGGTGGCTCAGTCGGTTAAGCATCCGACTTCGGCTCAGGTCATGATCTCACAGTTGGTGGGTTTGAGCCTTGTGTCGGGCTCTGTGCTGACAGCCAGCTCAGAGCCTGGAGTCTGCTTCGGATTCTGTGTCTCCCTCTCTCTCTGACCCTCTCCTGCTCACACCGTCTCTCTCTCTCTCTCTCTCTCTCTCAAAAATAAAAAAATAAAGAAATCTGGTAAGGGGAATTGGGTGGCTCAGTCAAGTTAAGTGTCAGAGTTCGTCTCAGGTCATGATCTCATGGTTCGTGGGTTCAAGCCCCGGATCAGGTTCTATGCTCACAGCTCAGGGCCTGGCGCCTGCTTTGGATTCTTTCTCTTTCTCTCTGCCCCTCCCCTGCTCGTGCTCTGTCTCTCTCTGTCTCTCAACAATAAATAAATGTTTGAAAAAAGAAAGAAAGAAAGAAAGAAATTCCGGTAAGGGTAGATTGAAAGCAGACATGTTAGGGTGATTAGTTCTGTTTTTAATCTACATATAGCTTGGAATGGAAAGTAGCCACATTTTGTTTTAAAGAGTGTCTAGGGACAGTGCCAGAATCTCTCTCTCTGCACATTTTCTGATCAGCCAGGTAGTAAAAATATTTCATTGTTACTTAGAAATAAAATCCTAATGATTTGTCCAAATTACAAAACACTCTTCTTCCTGTGTAATTGATTACTGGAGATTAGATATCAAACAGTAGGGTGTGTGTTGAGAATGGACTTGCTTAATGGAATGAGGCTTCAGAAGAATCCTGTTGACTCTGGAAAATGAATCGTATTAAATTTCCTCAACGTTAGTACATTGTTATAGTGAGCCGAAGTATTCCAGCCTGGGGAAAAAAATCTGGCAAACAGTTTATCTTCTTTCAGACTCTGAAATATAAGATTGTGTGAGTCTTATTTGTTTGCTGGAAGAAAAACGTGGTGCCTTCAGCAGAGACTGCTCTGGTAGGATGCCAGATTGAGAATAAGCGAGAACTTCCGATGAGGCTCTTTCTCTGAGAAGGGGTCGTGCACGCCTGTTCAGACCCTCCATCTGAGTATAGCTCTTGGTCCTTTTTGCCTTTCTTAGCTGAACGTCTGTGTCTTAGCATATTTGGCTGGAAGATGGTGCTTCTGATCCCGTGAGAACACCGCTAGGTGTGGCATGACCACCAATATCAGAATTCTGTGCGGGCTGCGCCCTAAACTGTCAGTCCTTTCTGGGGGGCAGGTACCTTTCAGGCAGTGCTTTTTTGCACCACGACCTGACATTCTTTAGAAGGCTCCGAAGGGTTTAGAATGTACTGGCCCCTGCAGTCTCCTGGGCATGAGACTCCTTATTAGCCAAACAGATAACAGTTACAGGAAACGCGATGCTGTGTTTTTGAACCACTGCCGGGAGATGTGCCCGCGGTTGGGGAGAGGAGGGTGTCAGCCAGCGCACCCCACTCGGAGCAGTGGTCCCGGCACTGCCACCCTTCTGACGAGTGCCCCGCGATAGTTGGAATCAAGCGTCTGTCAAGTTCCACCTGTGCCCTAGTTCTGGTTAGATGCTGTAGGTGATGTGACCGTACGATCAGTCAGCAGAGTCACTTTTCAGACTGAGCTGCTCATTATTATACTGAGACAGTCGCCATAGACTGGGCCTGCCCTTCTGGCATCCAGAACGGGTGGTTGCCTGAACTATGGGGGATATTAGACACCATGCTTGTCATTGGTCTATACTCTGGAGGACACTTCGAGCCTTGTTTGAGAACTAACACTTATACACTAAACAATCCAAGAACATTATAAAAGGCCGGTCTCTTCTGTAATTGTCCCACTACTGCCCTCCCGCCTCTCAAATCAGTTTCTCCTCTTCTGTTGAATCATTCCCACACTAGACCCGTGCAAGCACCTCTCATCTTCAAATCTTCCTCCCTTCCCTCTATCTGTTGCCCCATTTTTCTTGTCTTCTCAGACTTACCTGCCATGTGGTCTATTACAACTCCTCGTCTCTTCTGTTGTGTGGTGAAGGTAGCCAGATACGATATGTATGATATGATATGAGATATGATATGATACAGATATGATATATATATGATGAATGGGACTGGTGTGTTCCAAACACTATTTATAAAAACTGGGGACACACTTCCTCACGTCATCACTGTCCACCTCTGTCCCTGCAACTCCGCTGAAACTCCTCTTGTCAAGGTCGTCAGCGACTTCCCTGTTGTCAAATTCAGTGGCATTTCTCTATCCTAATTTAGATAAAAGTTCAACAAAAGGAGGCACAGTCTGTCTTTTCCTCCTCCTCCCAACACTTGTTTGGCTTCTGTGACACCACAGTCCCTCGTTTTCTCTCATGTCACTGGTATAACAGAGAAGCCACATCCTTTTCTTCCTTTTTCTTTTCTTCTAGACTTCTGGCCATTGGCGTGCCCAAGGGCTCAGCCTGGGCCATTTTCTCTTCTCTTTGCTGTCTTTCCTCTCTTCCTGGGTGAGTTCTATCTCTACAGACTTAACCATCACCTATAAACCAACAACTTCCAAGTTTAAGTCTCTAGGCTGCACCTGTCTTTTGAGCTCCAGACGCAGATGTCCAGCTTGATGTCCCCACTGGACATCCAGTAGGCTGTGCACCTCTAACATACTGAAATGGAACTCTGGATTTCTGATCCCACCACCACCACGTGCCTGAGCTGCCTGCCAAACCTCTTCCTTTTCCTGTCTTCCCTCCTTAATTAAGGAACAGATTCACTAAACCAAGACCAACGACTAATCCTTGATTCTTTCCTTTCTCTCATTATCCACATCCAGTCCATCAGCGAGGCCCGCAGGTCATATCTTCTCTAAATCCCAGTCCCTCCACCTCTTCCCGTCACCGCTGCCCACCTGCTCTAGACCTGCGCCGTTTCTCACCTAGAGCCNTCTCTCTCTCTCTCTCTCTCTCCTAGAAATAAATAAAAATATTAAAAAAACAAAAACAAACCCTTCAGTGGCTCCTGGTTGCCCTTTGAACAAAATCCCATGGTTTTACCAGGCCTTTGGGGCTCTGGCGCCTGCCTGCTTCTCCAAATTATCAGCACTTCCCACTCTGATACTACCCTGCCATCCACTGCCTTACTTTGTGGTCCTTCAAAACACCAAGGTCTTTTTCTGCATCAGGATCTTTTATTTGCTGTTCTCTCTACTTGGCATCTCTTACTCCAGATCTAAAAAGGTTGACTCTTCCTCATCCTGCAGTTCCCAGTTCTTATGCTGTTTCTCAGAAAACCTCCTGTGACCACCCTGCTGCCTAATTCCTGCATCACATCTGCCCTCTCTGAAGTTTTCTTTCTTTCTTTCTTTCTTCCTTCTGCCTTCCTTCCTTCCTTCCTTCCCTCCCTTTCTTTCATTTTTTCATTCTTTCTTTTCTTTTCTTTCATTTTTCCAGTATCTCCCCCGACCTGTCACTTCTCAAAGTAAGTTCCTTGAGGACAGGAAGAGGGACCATGGGTGTCTCATCTACCAGTAGGTTCCCAGTGCTTAGAGGACCACCTGGTATGTGGAAGATATTGCACAGATATTTGTGGAATGGTAGAAGGAGTGAGTTAATGAAGTAGTTGTAGTTGGGATGTAGTTGGGACCACAGATGTAGTTGGGACCACACCTGCCGCAGGAATTCAGTGTCACAGTTGAGATACGGCTAGTCCTCAGTTACAAGGCAGTGAAGGTCTGCGTTGCTAGAAAATGAGAATTTGTTCATGATGGAGCAGGGGTTTGAAAAATACCATTTTTTAAGTACGCACTACTCTTAAGTGATGTTGCATTAAGACACTCTGGCCTAAATAGTAGCTTGTAAAGTTGTGATCTTCTTTAAGATGAATTTGTGGGCCTCTGTTCCTTCGCTCTCTTTCTTCCTACCAAGTAAACAGCCACTATTGTCGATGGACTCTGGGCTCCCACAACATCCTGTGTACATCTCTTTATCATATCTCAGTGTTCTAACTGGCTATTAGTCTGTTTGCCTTACTAGATTATAAACTCCTCGAGAGCAGGAATTACACTTTTTATCCCTGCATCTCCAGTATACTGTTTGTTGATTGAAGAAAGTAGATATTAAACTCAGTTCTGGTTCCTGCAACATGGCCAAAAGACAAAACCATTTAGCAATTATTTCAGTAGGAAAAATTGTAATCTAGTGTTTCCAAAAACTGAAATAATCTAAAATATAGTTTATTTAAAGTTTACAGTTTATAATTCTTAAAAAAAGGTCTGCGGGGCACCTGGGTGGCTCAGTCAGTTAAGCGTCCGACTTCGGCTCAGGTCATGATCTCACGGTTCATGGGTTTGAGCCCCACGTCAGGTTCTATGCTAACAGCTCAGAGCCTGGAGCCTGTTTCAGATTCTGTGTCTCCCTCTCTCTCTACCCCTCCTCCACTCATGCTCTGTCTCAAAAATAAATAAACTATATATATATAATAAAAAGAAGGTCTGCAGTTGAAGTGTTGGCACAACCATAACTACTGTGGCTAATGTGTTGCTTGACTATGCTGAGAGCAAAGATGGAGAGTGTGTGTGTGTGTGTGTATATACATGCGTGCATATACCATGATTGATTTTAAAATTCAACTTAATAAACATGTATTGAGCACCTACTGTATTATCCTGGGCACTGCCCTGGGTGTCAGTAAGTCACAATGAATGAGATTTGGTCCAGGCCTTCTAGGATGTCTTGGTCCAACCAAAAGACACACCCACAAAAAAATTGTTATGAAGGTTAAGAATACATAAAGGATCACAGGCACCCAGTTGATGGATGAATTGATGGTACTGTGTGCTGCACGTGTGTTTACATGTGGAGAGGGTGTTGAGAGGGAAGGGGAAGTGAGGGGAAAGGACGGGGAAGAAGTGGCATTTGAACTAGTCCGTGGGAGACAACAAAGATTTGCACACCGTAGTCACTGAATTGAATATTTTAGTTTGAAATTTCACTCCTTTGGTTGTAAATGGACATTTGATTTTTTATTCCTTTTTATCATTTTCATTTTGTTGGAGCTTGGTTTTAGTTTGTCCTCATCTTATGAAATCTGAAGTTGGGCGAAATGGTAGTAAGCGGTGCTCAAAAGAATCTTGCTTGTATCCTGGTTTTGAGGAGATGAATATTTGAAATGAGGAAGAAAATTCTTGGGGGTTGGAGAGGTGGAATAAGCGGACATGGATTCACTCAGGAAGCGGCTTAGGCTAGGAAGCGTCAGACAGTGGGCAGGCCTAGTGGCTGTGCTGAGAGGGGCGGGTGCGGTTAGAGGGGAACATATGTGCATATGTCTCTATATCTGTGCGTATACGCACGCGTGCGTTGGCTTAGGTGGTCCTAAGCCCTGGAAACAACCCTAATATTCGTGCAGTGTCTTACACCTGTTATGTCATTGAATCTTCCCAACCACCATGGAAGTAGGTGGTGTTATCACCGCTCTGCAGACAAGGAAACAGATGCCCACAGAGGTTGCACACAGTGTGACAGTGGAGGCGGGCCTCAAACCACACACCGGGTTAGGGCGTTCTCACGCCGTGCAGCTGTCTCGGGGTGCAGGATCCTAGGCTGGCAGGAGACTGAGCAGAGACACTGCTGAGTGAGACATCCTTTGGAGCAGCAAGGGACTGAGAGGAGCTGCTCGGCGTGACCCACGTCCGTTCCCCCCTCTTGACTGTGGCCTGCATTTTAGGTGACATTTCCCACGTTAGGAATTTGGGGCCCTGAAAGCAGTGCCAACTGTTGTTCTAAGCCCAGACTTTCTGACAATTCATAGCCTGTGTCCAGGTGGCAGAAACTCCGCCTGAGCTTCTTTGCCTACAAACCTCCGTGGATAGAAGTGAAGCGGTCCCGCAGAGCAAACACAGTCTGACCCGGCCCGCCCCAGGAGGCGCATGTGGCTGCCTGAACACTGTCCCCGCAGACTGGGCGACCGTGGGCCAAAGCCGCAGCTTCCCGGAGGACCCTCTGGACGTGCATTTTAGGAGCTGTAACGCAGTACGTGCAACGGCTCCGCGTGCTTGTCCCCACGTGTGAGACTCCTGCTCGGGACTGTACCACACACGGGCGGGGAGCTCCAGAAGAAGAAAGGATTCCCGATGCCGAAGAAGGGGACAGCCTGGGAAACCCACCCACAGAGGATAGGAAGATACAATCCCTGCCTCCACCGAGGAAGGAATTTCCAGCAGAGGAAGCCAGCTCGTTTCTTTTGGGGGATGTTTTCTAAGTACAAAAGAAAACGTATTTATTCATGGTCTCGAGGTAGCTTTCTCATTGGGTACAGCCGAGAGCAGAGGTCCAGATGGTTCTGTCAGGGCTTTTGTCGTTCTCCCTTCCTCTTGGCTCTGCTTTCTTCCGGCCTCTGGAGGGCCCTTTCGGGAAGCCTGCTCTTTCCCTGTGCAGGCCAAGAGGAAACACAGCTCTAGGGTGACATTGGTCTTTTCATCACATTCGTAAAGGGCTTGTGAGGCCCGGTTGGGACAGGCCCCTCTTAAATCCAAAATAAAGTGTTTGATGTAACGGAGTGCGAGCTCTTCTCCTGGCTGCTGCCTCTTTTCTAAGTACATGTGTTCTCCATGTTTGCTTTTAGCGCCCTGACAGCTCCCGAATGTTGCTTCTTCCCCCGTCCCAGGAACGGCTCTGGCTTATCGTACTTGGAACATGTGGCATCCATCCTGTAGGTTCTTTAGTAGAAAGGTTTGGCTCATGGGGCGCCAGGGTGGCTCAGTTGGTTAAGCATCAGTTCTCAACTTCAGCTCAGGTCACCATCTCAACAGTTTGTGGGTTCGAGCCCCGCATCAGGCTCTCCGCTGTGTCAAATTGCAGAACCTGCTTGGAATTCTCCTTCTCTCTCTGCCCCTACCTCACTTGGACTCTCTCTCTCTATCTCTCTCTCTGTCTCTCTCTCTCTCAAAATAAATAAATAAACAATTTAAAGGTTTACCACAGTTCCAAAGTCCCCAAGCGCAGCTGATTTTGTTGAAGGTGCAGTCTCCTGGAACTGCCGAAGTCCAGAGCTCCTCCCGGCTTAGAGCCACCTCTGCCTCTACAGGCTGCGAAGGTGACTCTGCACACGTGCACGCACACACACATGGCGGCACGCACAGATGTGTTGCCTGCTTCCTGTGTTGTCATCAGTAACACGGAGTCATCACTGAGACGGAGGGACATAGTATTTAACTTAAAACTTTATGATTCATGTTGGCAAGAACGCTGTGTATCTGCCTGTATCCAAATGCTAGGGTCCGTCTCTTACTTGGGTCCAGTAAAACTGTCTGCATAAGAACTGTGAGTCAAGAGCGCGTTCTGGTAGGTTTCTTCTGAAGCTAGACTCGATCGTAGTACAGTGGGTGCCATCTGTGTTGCCTCTTGTGTGTCATTTATTTCTCTTATTCCAGGCACTTGAAGAGGCCCAGAAGGCCATCCAGCAGCTCTTCGGCAAAATCAAAGACATCAAAGACAAAGCAGAAAAATCAGAGCAGATGGTGAGTTGAGGTTTCTTCCTGCCTTTCTTGCAGTGAAGAGGAAGTTAGGTTCTTGTCCAGTCACGCTCATGAATGGGCTTTTTCTCCCACCTGCTGCCAGCTGCAGCACCCTCGGCTCAAAAGCAGGCCCGGTGTGTGTTCCAGATCAGTTCAGGAGGAGCTGCTAGATGTGCAGGGACTCACCGTTCCCGCTGCCTTGCATTCACAGCCGTTTTTTAAATAGAAAGGGTTTTCTTCCTCTCTCGCTGAAATAGTGTTCTTGTCATTTTGGATTCCTTTCTCGAGCATTTGTTTATATCACGTATTTCTCGGTTAAGATACACAATATGGCATGGAGACTGGGGCTGGCGTTGGGAGGCGGGCCGGACCCTGCCACCGTTCGTGCTGACAGGTCTGCTAAAGCTCTCCCTTGACAAATCGTGTCCTCCACTGATGTGCTCAGGAGGCCCGAGCCTCAGCCGCTCCTCCTCCACAGGAGGCACTGTAGCGTGTCAGCTCCCGCACTCGCCTTCTGGCCACATAGTGTAATGTCGCTCAGTTGTCTCTGAACTCCGGTCTCCTCAGCTGTAAGGTAAGAACAGGAACACCTGCCTCAAAGGCTTGTTGAAGAATTAAATGTATGAAGAGCACTGAGCGTAGTACGAGGCTTGTGATAGAAGCCATCCCCAATGTCACTGCCCCCCTACTTCTTTGGGTTATAAAAACCCCCAAATCCTTACAGTCTTCCCTCCCTGCGTCCTATTGCAATTCACTCCAGGAGCAGACCTGATGCCGCTCTCTGTGCCTCCTCCAGCTCTCTTCGGTGGCCATTTGGCAAGATAGGGAAGGACATGGAGCGGGAGGGGGTGGGCAGTTTGATGGAGCAGTGAAGACCTCTGAAGCCGGACTGCCTGGGTTCAGACCCAGCCCCTCTACTTACTAACCGTGTTATTTAGCCCCTCTGTACCTCAGTTTCCTCACTGTAAAATGGAGATAGCAGCCTTAGGTGCATCATAGAACTGTGGGGACTAACTGAGATGAGGTGTCACACACAGGCCCAGAGTGAGCACCAGTTGTTGCTGTCCTTATCGTTAGGTCTTCCTCTTCCTCCTTCCAGGCAGCCTGTGTTACTGACCTTAACTACTGAACTAGGCGTTGAAGGAGGAGATCTCTTTTCAGAGGGGGAAGAAAATAATATTTGTGCTTTGTCAGCGAATTAAGTAGTCTTTGGGGGGGCTGTATGTCATCAGGGAGGGATTTGGATTTGTGGCTCTTTCCCTCAGGATATGCTACCCCCAGCACCGTTTGTGGGCCATTGAAACTTGAAAGTTAGTAAATGTTTTATTTTAAAACGGTTTGCTTTCCTGGATTGCGCTTTGCTAAAGGGAAGAAGAGGTAGGACTGAAGAGAGAACGGGTATTTGCTGAGCTCCATCAGTGTTCCGAGCACCATGCCATAGATGTCCCTTTGTGCCAGTGATCGAATTCAGCCCTCACAGCAGCTTTATGAACTAGGTTTTATTACCATTATTATTTGTATGATTACCCATCTTATCGATGAAACTGAGACTCAGCGAGGCTAACTAGCTTCTCTAGGACACTGGACGAGCGGAGATTGAACCCTGGAGCTGCCTCACTCCAAAGCCTGCCACATCATGGTCCGTCCTGTTTGGGCTGCCCCTGGGTAACAGTTAAGGTACATTCACCACAGGTGTTCTCTTTGTGTAGCGCTCTCTGTGACTGTGACCTGAGCATCCCTTGCTCGAGCTGCCTTTAAGGGTGGTGTCTCCCCAATATGTGATGGGGAGAGACAGGAGGTACTGGGAATAGAGAGACCAGTCACCTCTCGTGCACAGCAAGGGGCCGCTGAAGGAGGAGTAGAAAAGACAGTGTTTGTGATGAGGCACTGAACGAGTTCTCAGGATTTAAAGACTGACTGATGCAGGAATGACAAGTGTCATAGACAACTGTGACTTCTGATACAGTAGTTAAAGACCCCTGATGGTAGCCGCAGAGTTAAGGAACCTCAAAAGCGGTGCCAGGATTTTTCTTTAGGAAAGAGGGTAATGATTTCAGTGTTGGATGCGGGTTGTCAGATTCTGGGGCCAAATTCCTGTATCTAGTGCACTGTGCCCCTCCTGACCCTCCTTCCCCAACTCAGTTATTCCTGCACAGGTGGTAACAGGTTCTTAACCTGTTGTTTTCCCCTGGACACTAGAGATAGAGATACTGGTAGCCTGAGAGAGACAGAGAGAGCAGCTGTGCTGAGGAAGTCCCCGTGAAAGGACTTTTCCTGCGAAGATCCAGGTCAGCTCGGCAGGTTTGTGGGTATGCAGCTAAGCCGGAAGGGTTATAATCCTCACTTTATGAGTTCCCCAGGGGGATCAAACTCTGAAAAACCAGATCAAGTGAACATAACTCACTGCCAAGTTTTTAACTTTTTGTAAAGTTTATTTATTTTGAGAAAGCAAGAGTGCATGCACGTGAGCTGGGGAGGGGCAGAGAGAGGGACAGAGAGAGAATTCCAAGCAGGCTCCAGGCACAGCCCAACTCGGGGCTCGATCTCAGAAACCACGAGATCTGAAACTGAGCTGAGATCAAGAGTCAGACGCTCAACCGAGGGAGCCACCCAGGCACCCCTCATCCTAACCATTATAACTATACAGTTCAGTAGTGCTGTATACATTTTTTTGGAAGATTTTATTTTTTTTTTTAAAGTAATCTCTACACCCAGCATAAGGCTTGAACTCAAAACCCCAAGATCAAGAGTTGCATACTCTACTGACTGAGCCACCCATGCGTCCCCAGAGTTTTTCACTTTTAATGGGAGATAGATCTTTCCAGTGACTGGAAGGCTTATGTCTGGTGTCCAGGACACTCCCTTCCTTCCAGGTACCAAAGAACTTGGGAAACCAAATTGTTCGTCAGAAAGCTTCTTGGTCAACATGAACCCAGGCAGCTTAGTGGAACATTCTACCTAGATGTTAGCAAAGTTGGAGAATTGTTCCCAGCTCACTGCTGAGTGTGCCTTTCTGGTGACTAAAACACACTTGTATTCTCAGGTACACAGTTTCTTTCTCTTGGATCTGCTGGGTCAACACTGTCCACATTTTACTCCCCTAATTATGTTCTTGATTCCCAAAGACTTTACGTCTCCTCTGTGATGGTACATATTAAGCATACGTTATGGAGGTTATATTTTAATCTTCTTGAAATTTGAGAGCAAGTCTTTCTTTGCTGGGGATCGGGCTGTAAAGTCTACTTCCATGAATAAAGACCATCTCAATAGTAGAGTCCACTAATACTGTCCATTTTGTATTAATCCTGATAGCCCCTCATCAGAAGGCATACTTTTCTAAAAAAAACAAAAAAACTTTGTTCAAGAGGAGGAGATGTGCTGAACTTGGCTCCTGGACCACATGCTCCATACTAAATTGCTATTTGGATCACTCCACTTGGGGTGAAAAAGAAAGTTCCTTTTGTTCTCGCTGTTGAGAATTTTGTACCCCTGGGTAAAGTCTTCTGAAGAAATGCCAACTGAAATTCAGATGGGCTGATTGGAGGTTATTTTGATGATACATTATAAGAACGTCTGTGTTTGCTCCAAGGCTTGACCTGAGGTTTTTTTTTCCTTGCTTCATTTGCCTTATTTTCTTGCGGGGCTTCTTGCAAATGAATTTACATCTTTCTTAACCTTCTTCCTTTTCCTCCTGTGGTTTTTCAATATTTAGGTTAAAGAAATCACCCGCGATATTAAGCAGCTAGATCATGCCAAACGCCACCTGACCACCTCCATCACGACGCTGAACCACCTGCACATGTTGGCGGGCGGTGTGGATTCCCTCGAGTGAGCAGCGTCAACCCTCCCTTTGGGGTCCACCGCAAGTGAACGTGCACGTAAAGAAAATGGCAGCATAGGGTTTTTGTTTTTTTTTTTTTAACTTCTCAGCCAAGTACTTCTGCCCCACTTTCTGCGGATGGGTCTCAGATGTTAATCACTATTTTGGCTTTGTGCCCTCTGGTGTTCAGAACGTAGCAAACACCTTACCCTTTGAAGTGAGGTGCAAGGGAATGTGAAAGGGACCCAGACAGCACGTGGAACGTGACTCCAAAAATGTGAGCCGTTTAAATGTGGCACATCTCTACCATTAAGGCTAGCAAGGTCGTTCAGGACCGTGATGGCTCCCTACAGCCTTGGCCTTCCCAAGTTTTCCTACTTGTGTTGGGCTGAGTCGCACTGCCGTTGGGTGTTCAGTATAGAGACAGAGCTTTGATTTATCATTCGTTCCCCCTTTTTTCTCCAACCCACTTTTTCTTTTTCTTTAAGGTTTATTTATTTTTGAGAGGGAGAGAGTACACACTTAAGTTGGGGAGGGGCTGAGGGGGAGGGAGGGGGAGAGAGAGAGAGAGAGAGAGAGAGAGAGAGAGAGAGAATCCCAAGCCGACACCACACTGTCAGCACAGAGCCCGACACTGAGCTCGAACTCATGAACCGTGAGATAATGACCTGCGCTGAAATCAACACTCAGACGCCCAACTGACTGAGCTGCCCAGACATTCCCCAGCCCACTTTTTTCAAAGTCTTTTTCAAAGACTATAGCATCCTGTGTGGTTTTTAAAGGAACTCTAGGGAATGAAGCGTGAGGATGTTAGAAACCCTATTAAAAGAAAGAGCTGGCTATTTACCACAAGAAGCAATCCAAAGGCCCATTTTACTAGTAGGTTCTGCCAGGCCAGTTCACTTCCGTGGTCTGTCTCAGCCTGAGAATTCCCCCTGCCCCCATGTCAGTATAGTCTCACGTATAAACCAAGAGCATCTTCACAGAAATTTAGATGCAGCATCCAAAGCTAGGGGGAGGAGAGGGTCAGACTCCTTCCTGGTGTCTCGGCATTGCGCCAGCTCCAGCCAACCCTGGCCCGTCCTCCCGCAAGCAGCGATCAGAGAGACGAGCCGGCCAGTGGGAGCCTAGAGGAGCAGTTTCCTCGTCTGTTGCCCCAGATGCTGTGTTTCCCACCAGACTCTCAGACCAGGCAGTGGTAGCAACATGACAGGTTGGCTTGAGCTTGGTCCTGTCTTTTTAAAAGCCTCTTTTTTTAATGCCTAAGGGAAGTCATAAATTACTCATTTAATTTAAAAGCTCCACCCTAATAAAATATTTAGAACTAACAGTTTGTCCTTCCTTGTGTAACTCTTGATTTTATTAGTCTCCTTTTATTTATGCTTCATTAACATTAGTTGTAGTGAAAGTAGACCTATCTGAGACAGGGTTGCTTAACATTGGCTTAAACACCACAGATTTGAGTTAAATGCATATAAAAGGCCTTTGTTGCAGGCTGGGAAGATGTGTTTGGTTTGCCCCTGTGCTGTAATCCTCAGATAGTAACATTCTTATTATCCCTCGTCTCTGTTAAAAGCCTGCTAATCCCATAATACCCAACAGAAATCCATAGTCTTCCTAGATTCCCCCTCCCCCACCCAATGAGGCTCCATCATTCCCACATTCCTTTGTGCCCCCCATAGCGCATAACTTGTACTTCTGTGTAGAACTCAGTTTATCCTACTTAGTATTAGTTAGATGTCAGTTTATCTTACTAGATATTAGTTAGATCCCAAGTATCCTACTTGGTATCAGAGAGTTGGCTCTCTGTCTTTCTTACTAAACAGTGTCACCTTGAGGATTTTTACTAGGTCTTATTTTTTCCCCTCCCAGCAGCGCACAGGACCATACATATTCAGTGCTCAAGAGTAATGGTCACCAGATCGAGTTGATGTCTATTTTGGAGCTCAGAGTAGACAGTCCTGCATCTGTATCTAGTGTCCTGAGGGTTTTTCTAACGTTCTCAACCTCTCATTTCCTTGCAGAGCCATGACCAGGCGAAGACAGTACGGAGAAGTCGCTAACCTTCTTCAAGGCGTGATGAACGTTCTGGAGCACTTCCACAAATACATGGGAATTCCGCAGATCCGGCAGCTTTCTGAGAGGTAAAATGTCGTTGGAGAAAACAATCATCTGCTTTCAAAAAAGACTGTGCTAGGATGTGCTTGAGCACTTAGCTCAGTATGTTCACTGCACAGTCTTGTGAGAAGGAACCTCGGGTGTCATGTGATCTGTGTCTGTGTGACGCAGATGTGCTGTCACCAGCTCCTGGCCACGTCCTCTAGAGCAGTCTGTACTAGATAGCTGCTGGCCTGGCCTCCCTGGAGGGCAGCTGGCATATCGTGCGTGTGGACAGCTCTTGGTTGTCCACATTTGTGAGGGAAACTCTTCCAGTTGTGTTTCCTTATAGCAAATCACCACAGCCCTTAGTGGCTGACAACAACAGCTGTTTTACTCCTGTAACTTGGCCTCCCTCAGCAGAAGCAGCTTGCCTCTGCTTCATGCAGCATCAGCTGGGGTGGCTCAGGAGGGGCCAGAAAGGATCCATGGCTCACTGTCATGGCGGGCAAGTGGGTGCTCATTGTGCACTGGGAGCTCAGCTGAGTTGTCCTCCTTGGGCTGCTCAGTCTTCCTCATGGCCAGGTCCCAAGAGAACCAGACCTTGGAAGTCACGTCGTATCATTCCGGTAGTCACAAGGCTGCCAGGATTAGGGAGGAAGGAACATAGTCTCTCTGCTGCCACCTCCCCCACTGGGACGAATGTCAGAGACCCATTGACAGGAAGAGCATGTGGGATGGGCGATATTGCTGTGGTCGTCTTTGGAGAATCTTTTGCCACTAGAACTTCAAATGTGACAAAATGATGACTTAACCTCTTCTTTCTTACCTCTGTTGAGTTCCAGTCCCAGATTCAGAGCCAGTAGAAAGGAAGGCTAATGCTTAGAAGGAAGATGAAGATTCTAAAGGAGAGTGGGAGGGGGGTGAATTCGGCGTCTTTTCTATTAGAAATAGCAGCAAGGAGAATACTGAGAAGGCAGAGATGATCACAATTGACGATTTCTAACCTTTCTTGCAACAAAGAAGAGACAAGGGGGCTGGAACTTACCAGCAGCCATCATCTTCATTTCTGCCTTCTTAATAAGGCCTAATTGCTGTAGGCCTCTTTCTCCTGAAGTTTCTGTGTTTATAATCATGTCAGTAATTCTGTAAGTAATACCGATATGCATTTTCTTTATGTTAAAAAAAAGTCAGGCGTGCCTAGGTGACTCAGTCCGTTAAGCGTCCGACTTCCGTTCAGATCATGATGTCACAGTTTGTGACCTTGAGCCCCACATCAGGCTCTGTGCTGACAACTCAGAACCTGGAGCTTGCTTCAAATTCTGTGTGTGTGTGTGTGTCTCTCTCTCTGCTTCCGCCCTCCCCCCGTTCTCTCTTTCAAAAAGAAACAAACATTAAAAAAAATTTTTTTTAAGTCAGGTATACAGATGAAACCAAAGTACTATTTAGCTGTACCTCTAGATGCTGGTGCTACGTATACGGGTAGTGACTATTATCAATGTGATGTGTATCTCTCTAGACATTTATCTGTGCATTTACGTAAATCTGTAGTTTCAGTTTGTGGTTTTCTTTTCTTTTATTCTTTTATTATTTTTCTTAAGTCCATATATTGGAGAGAGAGAGAGAGCATGGGTGGGGAAGGGGCAGAGAAAGAGGGAGGGAGAGAATCCCAAGCGGGGGGTTCTCTGTGCTATCTCTGCTGACAGCACAGAACCCAACCTAGGGCTCAGTCCCACCAACTGTGAGATCATGACCTGAGTTGAAATCAAGAGCTGGGTGCTTAACTGACTGAGCCCCTCAGGTGCCCCAGTTTTGTTGGTTGGTTGGTTTATGAGAGAGAGAGAGAATCAATCCCAAGCAGGCTCCACACCATCAGCGCAGAGCCCGATGTGAAGCTGGAACTCACGAACCATGAGCTCGTGACATTAGTCGAAGTCGGATGCTTAGCCAACTGAGCCACCCAGGCGCCCCTTGTTTTATGTTAAATAAATGGTTTCACACCATATGCTTCACTCTGAAACTTAGCTTTTGGTTTTAACCTCTCAGTGTATTTTAGGGATTTTTCCACATTGATATGTGCAGACCTGCCTCATTTCTTTTTAATTGATAGATACCTGGAATTCCATAGTATAATATACCACGGACTACTTAACCATTTTCATATCACTAGATTGTTGCTTCTAATTTTTAAAATCTACCACTTTTTTGCACATATATTTCCCTAGAATAGATTTGAGGTCATGGGTCATGTGCATTTAAAATTTTAGAAACGGCTTCCCATTTGGCCTCCAAAGAGACTTTATTTATTTATAGTACCGTCTGCACAGTAGCAGTCTCCATTCCCCCATAGCTTCAACAATGCTTTATACAGTCAGCTTTCCTTTCTCCTTAACTGATGGATGGAAAATAATGCCCAGGTCCTTTCATTTCCATTTCTCTGGTAACTACTCAGAGTAGTTTTCATTTAATTATTGACCATTTGCATTTCCTCTGAAAACCACTTCCTTGTATTCTGAGTTATTTCTTTCTTATTGTTTTGTAAGAATTCTCTATATATTCTGGATATTAATCGTTGTCAGATCTGGTAGATCTTGCCTGTAAAACCATCTGGATGTGTTACCTATTTTCAAGGCAGATCATTGACTCTCACTGCGATTTCTTTCATGGTAATTGCTTTGTTTTGGTTTCCTACTTTTTTTTAAATTGTGTTAATAGATACATAACATAAAACTTACCACTTTAATCACTTTTAAGTATACAACTCAATGGCATTAAGTATTTTCACAATATTATATAACCATCACCACTTCTATTTCTGAAACTTTTTTATTACCCCAAACAGAAACTCTTACCCATCAAATAATAACTCCTGTTACCTCCTCTCCCCACCTCTGGTAACCTCTGTTCTGTTCTCTGTTCCTGTGATTTGCCTGGTCTAGGTACCTCATTTAAACGGAATCATAATATTTGTTATTTTGTGCCTGGCTTATTTTGCTTAGTACAGTGTTTCATGGTTCATCCATGCTGTAGAATGTATCAGAATTTCATTCCTTTGAAAGGCTGAGTGCTTCATTGTAAATATACACTAAAGATTTTGTCCATCCATTCATCTGTTGATGGACGACACAGGTTGCTTCTTCCCATTGGCTGTTGCATGATAGACTAGGTAAATCTACTGGCTGGTGTTTCTTATTGCCTATCAAAAAGTCTGGTCAATCGGATTCTTGCTCCTTTATAAGATAATCTGCTTTGTTTGATTTTTATTTTGCTCTGGAAGCATTTGAAGTTGGGGGCGGTTGTCAGGAATTTTACTAGGATATAGGTCTCTTATCCTTCATGTTGCTCTGTACTTACTGTATCTTCAGTATAAAGACTCGAGTTTCAAAAATAGAACTACCTTACAACCCGGTAATTTCACTACTAGGTATTTATCCAAAAGATGCAAAAATGCTGATTCAAAGGGGCACATGCACCCCAGTGTTTGTAGCAGCACTGTCAATAATAACTACATTACGGGAAGAAGCCTAAATGTCCATTGACTGACAAACGGATAAAGGATGTGGTCTATCTATACAATGGAGTATTACTCAGGATCAAAAAGAATGAAATCGTGCCATTTGCAACAACATGGATGGAACTAGAGTGCATTATGCTAAGCGAAATAAGTCAGTCAGAGAAAGACATTATATGATTGCACTCATGTGGAATTTAAGAAATAAATCAGATGAACATAGGGGAAAGCAAGGAAAAATAAGATAAAACAGAGAGGGAGGCAAACCATAAGAGACTCTTAAATGCAGAGAACAACCTGAGGGTTGCTGGAGGGGTGTTGGGTGGGGAGATGGACTAAATGGGTGGTGAGCATTAAGGAGAACACTTGTTCGGATGAGCACCGGGTGTTATATGGTAAGTGATGAATCACTAAATCTGGTCTGGAAATCATTATTACACTATATGTTATCTAACTTGGATTTAAGTAAGATTTAAAAATAAAATAAAATTAAAAATTTTTTTAAATAAATAAAAATCCATGAGTTCCTTAAGTTGGGAGAAATTGTTTTCTATTTCTTTGAGTAGTTTTTTAATGTTTTTAATTTATTTTTGAGAGAGAGAGAGACAGCATGAGCAGGGGAGGGTCAGAGAGAGAGGGAGACACAGAATCTGAAACAGGCTCCAGGCTCTGAGCTAGCTGTCAGCACAGAGCCCAACGCAGGGCTCGAACCCACAAACTGTAAGATCATGACCTGAGCTGAAGTCGGAAGCTTAACCGACTGAGCCCCCTTTGAGTAGTTTCTATGCATTATTCTCTATTCTCTTTGTGGAAAGAATTCATATTACATGGATTCTGGAACTTCTAGATCTGCTGCCATATTTCTTATTTTTTCTTCCCTACTTTGCATCTCTTTTTTCGCCCTTTTAAAAAGGCTGAATTCCTCAACTCAGCCTTGCCGTTTTAACGTATTCCTCAGTCATGCCCATTCTCCCGTTTGGCCCAGCAGTTGGGTTTCTGTTTCAGCAACCCGACTTTAATCTGTAGGATCTTTACTGGATTCTTTTTTCATGGACATAATATCCTCTTAAATTTCTCAGGGAATGCAGGGCCCATGTATTTTAAAGCTCTGAGTTGCCTGTTCTGTTTCTGCGTCCTCTGATAGAAGGTCTTCGGTTTGCTGAGCGTGGGGACTCTCTTTCTTGGTATTAGCGTTCCTCTGGTATTGGGTGACTTCTAGCCGAAAGCGCGCTTTTGGCTGTCAGCTTCTCTGTCATTCTGACCAGGGACGCTCATTTACTGCCACCCGCCGGTGACGGAGACGGGCTGGGCCGCTCGGCTGAGCGTCTGCCACAGGTGGCTCTTCTATGCTGAGGTGGGGCTGGCGCCACCAGGTGGACAGACCAGTGGCTGATCTTCTGGGCTGGGTGCTCCCTGCCCTGCCTGGGTGTTGGCGGCCCTCTGGCCACTGCTGGCATTCTCAGATGCATCCCCACTCCTGACCTGGCCGCACGAGGCAGGGACGCAGACCTGGACGCTGGCTTGGTTACTTCTCCCGCAGGAGCCCAAGGTATCCCGCTGCGTTCACTTCCTGCCCTTGTCTTTCATTTTTTGAAAAGCAGTTTTCAGCAGCGGTTTCCTTCTTCAATCCTGTGCTGCCAGGCCGTCCTCAGAGTTCTGGATTTTTATTAAAATCTCCTTATTCTGTCTAAGGATTTGGGACAGAAGGGGTGATTGCACTCATTGTGCCGTCGTAGAGTGGCAGAGCCAGAGAACCGTTAGGGAATGTAAGAACCGAGCTTGGCAGCATACGAGGGAAGTCACCACCCTTTCCTCCATCCTTCCTAACTCCTTCACACTTAGAACTGGCCAATCGCCATATCTCACTGGGGGCATGAAGTAGCCGAGGGAGCAAACAGGTCCTTATGAGCTGCCAGAAAGGAGGAAGCGTGGATGGAGAAGGCAGAATTGCTCTCAAGGGATGGAGGAGGAGAAGGGAAGGCACTCAGCCCTCCCCTTATCCTTGTGATAATCCAGAGTTGATCTTTTTTCCCATTCACTTATTCTTTCCTTCATTTATCTAAAGGGTATATACTATGGACTTCCTATATCTTAGGCCCCATGCTGGGGGTACTGAAGGCACAGCATAAGAAATACATACGCTCTGCCCTCAACGAGTTCACCATCGTTGTGTGGAGAAGAGAGACACTAGTAGAAAATTTTAGTGTAGTGTGGATATAACAAAACTGGTAGATACTGTACAATGAATAGCAGGACCTGAGAAGAGGAAGTGAAAGACTTTGCCTTTGGGGGCTGAAGGCAGGGGTGACAGAAGAGTTCAGTTTTCATCTGATCTTAAAGGATAGGAAGGATCTTACCACCAAGACAAGAAGAGAGGAGGAACAATATGAGAGGAGAGAACATCATGGTACTTTGGGAGGCCCTGGAGTGTGAAAGTCTACGTAGGCATGGAGGGTCAGATTTTATATACCATGCTAAAGACTCCTTTACTTTGTGGACAGTGAAAAATCTTAAGCAGGGAGGGACACGTTCTCATTTATGTTGTGTAAAAGTCTGATTGATTATAGGTACAAAGAACTGGAGGTTGAGACTGTGTTCTGGACTAGAAAAGATAAGAGCCTTACAAAGACAGTGACCATGAGGTCAAGGAGATGTGTTGAGGGATTGGTTACCAGTTGGTTATGTTGGATAAGCATTGTTTGTTATTGTTGTTGTTGTTGCTTTAATTCTTTTAGAGAGAGTGAGTACAGCCAGGGAAGAGGAGCAGTGAGGAGAAAGAGAGAGAGAGAGAGAGAGAGAGAGAATCCCACGTAGGCTCCACACTCAGCCTGGAGCCCAACACAGGACTTGATCCAACAACCATCGGATTGTGACCTGAGCCAAAATCAAGAGTCAGAAGCCCACCCAGGCACCCCTTGGATGGGCATTACTGATGGCAGAAATATGGCAGAACTGAATTCTATTCCTAATTGTTTGTAGGGACAAAGAAGACACAGAATAGGATGCACTCTTTTACGACTCTGCTTTTTAACCTTTTTCAAAGAGGTGGTTTTATACATTTGAAGGAACTTTGTGGTCACTGTTGTAAGACATTCTCTTCAAAAAGAGAAAATCTGACATTCTAGCAGTACATTTCAGGGCTTCTACCATTCATTATCATGTAGGATTGCTGCAAACACAGGAGGATTTACATTTCTTTTAGTTCGTTTCACAACTTCCATTTGCAAAGCTTTTGTGTAGGTGATACAGAATACGTGCTATTAAGTAACATCAGAAACAACGCAGGAGGAGAAATCTCTTGTTTTCAGTGCTTGACGATTGTTTTTCAAGAGGTACTAAAAGTTTGCAGAAAGTCCAGATTTCTTATTTTTAGCATCTTTTCTGGTGAATTCTCCTCCCTTATGTTTACATAAGTGATGGTAGAACCATCTGGAAATGATAGAAGTAGCTGTTTGTGGGGAGGGGGGGCAGGGGAAAGGCAGCAGAGTTACACTCTATGCGTTGCTTTAGCTTCTCCAGTTTAATAGCTTGCTGTCTGTAAGTCGCAGAAGTCATGTGAGAGGTTGTGTTCTGAATCCTTTGCCTGTATGTTTGAAATACGAAGTTCATGGACCTTGATTTGAATATAGCTGTTTCTTCCAGCTACCCTTCTAGAAAATGCTTAAATGTTAATGTAGCATTGAAGGAAAGATTTTTTAAAATATCATTTATATTTCAAGCCTCCTGGCTTAAGAATATCCATGAGAGCAACTGTTCTGGGTTTCTGGTAATCAGTCCATATTTCCTGAAAAAGAGTAGAAGATTCTTGCATTCTCCTAAAACCTGTAAAACCCTCAAACTGAAAAATACTGTAGAGGAATCTAGCAAACTTCTTACATGGCGGAGGTCCTTGGCAGATTAGGGAGAGGGGGTGTCGCGTGGTGTAGCAATGAAAGAAATTGGAGAATGTAAAGGTCTGACTAACTGTGTGACCTTGACAAGTTCTCTCTGAAAGAACATCAGTTTCAAAAGTGCAAGGGCTGTACTTGATGATCTCAAGTTGTCCCACCAAATCCCTCTAAGACTCTGGAGTGGGATTCTTTACAGGGCCTGTCTGTTTGGAACTAGAGCATCTGACCAACCGCATTAACTGTTCTGTCCAGGACAGACTTTGGGAGGTCAGCTTATTGGGAAGTGCCTAGGGTGTTTTCTCCGGGACAGCTGTTCACAAGGTAATGGAAGCGTCAGGGTTACTCTATCCACAGATGCCTAAATAACTTTTATAAGTTGCCATATCCTTCTGCCACCACCCAATGTGCAAAGGTCGCCTTTGAACAACCCTTGGTCAAATGGCGTGGAGGGCGCTAGAGCTCACTGGCTGACCTTCCGTTCTGAGCAGCGCGGCGACTCCATTGTTTCCTGTGTGGTCGGCACCGTGTTGTCACCACACAAGATGACTGAGCTCACTTGGATCCCAGGAGGCACTTTCACTCACCCTATTCTCTGTTAGTTGTAGAGGAATTTCCGAGTCATTTTTATGAAAATCACGTTAGCTCCACTCTTTTCTGCTAACAGGGTCTCTGTCGGTCTCTCTTTTTACAATAGGAACTTACCTTTCATCATTAGACAAAGAAGGAGTTAGGACCAAGATGTATTCTCTTAGGGTTGACTTCTTTCTAGGATCCTGTTTAGACAACTGAGTGTCAAGACTGTATCACATCTCGCCCTGAAATTGCACGGAGTCGTGGTTTGGGACTGTAGATACATCGTTAATGTCAGGAAGGGAAGTGGTTGCTCTTCCAACAGAGTCACTGCTGGACGCTTTGGGAACTATGCTCGGAAACATTTGCGCTCCAAAGCGTATTCTTGTGCCCCGACTTTAATTACACCTCCAGCTGGCAGCCACCTGTGAAGGTGCCTGCTGAGCCCACCAGTGCTGGGAAGGTGAGTGCCGGGCAGAATCCGCCCGCAGTGGAAGGCATCCGGTGCGGGCCCGCCTCCCCGCCATCTCACTTCACAACCCTCCCTAGCTGTGGCCCGTGTTGGGGACATGACTTGTTTATACATGGCTCACGGGTACCACAGCTAGGTCTACACCACCTTAAGACATGACTTTGAAAATGGATTGGAAAAGTTGGCCGGGAGTCTGCAAGTCACACCCTGGTTCTTTCCCTCTCCTCTGCACTCTGGGAGTATCAGGCCTTATCATAGGCTCCGGTTGTCTCTTCAGGCACCCCAGCAAGCATGTGATGGGGTGGGAGGGCTGAAAGAGGCAGAGCTGGGAGCTTCGTGTCGCTGAGATGCTCAGGAGCCCTGAGAATGTGATGTGAATGTCCCTGACTTGGGGCGGAGCTTTCCCTCCAGGAATTGTCCCGGTGGCTTAGGAGGGAACTAGGAGGGAACGGGTACTCTCTGTTGCTGCCAGAAGGCAAGCAGGAGCAGAGGGGCCTGAGGCCCTGGAAGCTTGCTCTGTCTTGTGCCCTGGCACCGGGGGAGGCCGTCTGCCTGGCCCACTATGTGCAGTCACAAGGCTTCGAGGTACAATTGTACAGAAGCAGGTTCTCTTCTCTCCTGTCAGTTCACACTCAAGGCACATTTCCCGTTATCCATTGGGCAGCTCTAGATGGCGGGCCCAGATTGTGACTTGGTGCCTAGCCCGGTACTAATAGCCTCAGCTCCCTCACTGAGCGACTAGAGGGTGCAAACCCATCTACAAGGATGGTTTTAAAAGTTTTGAAGATAGTGGAAACCCTGGAAAATATTGGGAAGAAAGCATACTTATAACTGTGCCACAGGAAAAACCAGATTGTTTGGGGTCCTGCCTGTCCCCCCATTAAAAAAAAAAAGCTCTCAGTAGGTTGCCAGCCACAGCTGAATAGCCAAAGGAATTGTGATTTTGAGCTGTTCACTATTTCTAGAAACTTTACAGAGTTAATTCCAAAGTAACAGGGTGAAGACCAAAAAAGGAAGAACACTATTTTATGGTGCATTTAGCAAAGGTGAACTATTTGCCTCAGACCCCGAGCCATCCAGCTCCGGGGGAATGGCTGGTGTGGGGTGTCCCTCTCCTGCGGCTGGGCCGGGACGTGATCGTTGCAGGGGTGCTGACGCACAGTTGCTCTCTCCTCCCAGCTGCTTCTTTCTCCTCTCATTGAAGCCGACATGTATTTCTTGAGCTCCCGCTGTACATGTAAACCACCNGCAGTCAGCTCAGAGCCCGACGCGGGGCTCGAACCCACAAACCGCGAGATCATGACCTAAGCGAAAGTCGGACGCTTAACCGACTAAGCCACCCAGGCGCCCCCCCCACCCTCTTTTGAACTCGTTTTTGTTGTCAGTCTTAAGTGAACTTCATCTTCCTCCAGTTGCCTTCACTTCCAAGTAGTAGCTCAGTTTATCTTTCAGATCTTTTTCCTTTAGAAAATACTCTTTTCGTTTACTTGTTACGACTTAGGGTCCTGATGTTGGTTTCCAGGTTGAAAACAACATTTGTGAGGCAGTTTGGAGCCCTCTTGCATTCTGTACTCCAAGGAGCAGGAGAGAAGTTGTAGCGGCGATCCAACATGCATTTTTATTGGATTGGGCATTAATTATTACAGAGCATTTTCCCATAGCATAACCACCCCCTCATGACACTTTGTAAAGGTTAACCTATCCTACCCCACGCCAGGTCAGAGGTGGCCTTGAAGAACTTCGGGATTTAGAAAATCCACCATGAGAATAAGTCCAGTGACTGGGGCCTGGTCATAAACCTGCCACTAACGAGTATGTGACCTCTCTTACTTAGCCCCACCTCCCCACTTCCCGGACCATCTCTGAAGACTTGGACACTTCTGACTTACGATCTTTGCGTAACTACTTATGGAGAATCACACCAGGCAGTGACATGTTCTCTTTTCCCTACAGAGTGAAGGCCGCCCAGACTGAGTTAGGACAGCAAATCCTGGCTGATTTTGAAGAAGCATTTCCTTCCCAGGGCACAAAGGTATTGTTTTGCATTTTCCCTCTAGTCTTAGACATCATCACCATGCCTGCCCGATTCACACTTGCTACCGTTACTCTTCCTTTGCCATTCCAGAAGTGTTGGCTGGCAGCCATGAGTCTGTTTGCTAAAGGTTCAGGGCAGTGAGACCCTCTCTGATTTTCAGTACCCCAGAGCAGTGTTGCTTCTTCATCTGTGTTCTCCCAGCGTCAAAAAGTGAGGATTTGTTTTGGTTTAATTTAATGTGTGTCAAACCTAATATCATGTCTGCCCAGCAAATTCCTTTTTTCTCATAGCTGTGTTAAAAAAAAAAAAATCTTCAAGCTGCAGTGTTTTTTAGGATCATTACACAACTTGCTGGTTTCAGTTTGGTGAAAAGATAGCTGGGGGGAGCGTCCGCAGGCTTATGTAACTCTCCGAGTGACACAGTTAGGAGACTCCCTTTTAATGACCAGAATCCTGTGCTTTGGGGTTAATCCCTGTAGCTCTCGCCAGTGGCGTGGCTGTTTGTGTTGTGTCTGCAGAGGCCACAGGATTTCTCAGGGAGCTGTGGCTACACTTCTCCCATAACAAGCCGGGCTCACTTGGCTGCCATTGTGCTTGGGTAACTGCTCTTAGCTCTATCTTTCAAACTGTAGCAGATGTAATCTTAATGCTTTGCATGTGTCAGGGAGAGAAGAATCTTCAGAAGCTCGTTTTCTCTATCATTGGAGCTATTTCAGGAGCAGGAATTATTCAACACAAATGAACCAAGGCACACATGGGCAAGCAGCATTCCTCACTGCACTTGGCGAATGGAGATGGGATATACGTTTATTTACTGAGCCAAGGGACATTTCCTGGACCTGCTCTATAATTCAATAACTGGAAATATCTTAATCATGTTTCTTTGTGCTCCATGAAAGAAACTTAGGAAGTAGGTGGGGGTAGCTGCCCCAGCTTTGTAGATTACTTCCTATAGGAAGCCTGCTGTTGATCTGAGTGTCTGCAAATATTATGGCTGCCTTCTAGTAATCAGATATTTTATTTGTAGAACATGTTCCTCTCGGGACTTTGTTCTCTTTATTCTTTTGATGTAACAGTAGGTTATGGACGTTGTCTTTAAAAAGGGATTGCAAGATGGCCACAAATTATAAGCACCAAACTCTTCTTAATCCCAAGTCTGTTTTACTATATGCTCTGCTACCCAGCCCAGTTTCAGGAAGTTTCAGAAAGATATGAATGAAGACCAACTTTATTATTTAGAAGAAATTAATCATGACCTACTTTATGTCTTTTTTCTCAGACCCCACTAGGCAGATGAAGTTCAAATGGTTTTCTTTAACAGTTTGCTTCCTTTTTCTGTGGCTGGGTAACTTAACTTTTCTAACTTTTCTTTTTTCCTTTTCAATGACTATTGACTTTCCTTAAAGGACTTGTGTTGTTATTTCTATTTCACAAATAGAACTCAAGATTTTTTTTTTAATTTAAGTTTATTTATTTTGAGAGATAGAAAAATGCAAGTGGGGGAGGGGCAGGGAGACAAGGTAGAGAGAGGGAGAGAGAATGCAGGTGGGGAAGAGGCAGAGAGAGAATCCCAAGCAGGCTCCACACTGTCAGTACAGAACCCGATGTGGGGATCCAACTCCCAAACTGTGAGATCTTGACATGAGCCAAAATCAAGAGTTGGGTACTTAACCAACTGAGCCACCCAGGTGCCCCTAGAAATCAAGATATTAAATATTATACTAGGTCCTTTTTAAGTGAAAATATCTGAATCCATGATCCCATAGGCTTCAGTTTCTGTGACTTCTGTATCAGATCACTTTCGTCCAGAAGCAAGAGGTAAGCAAGCAGTCAGAGCTCTCAGCGGATGACATAACAGCCACTCAGCACAGAGCCAGTTAGCATCTCAACAGTTTTGCTCTTAGGCAATTTCATAACACTTATGAAACTGTTTCTTTCTTTTTTAAATGTTTATTTATTTTGAGAGGGAGAGAGCACACACCTGGGAGAGGGCCAGAGACAGAGGAGAGAGAATCCCAAGCAGGCTCTGCACTGTCTGCACAGAACCCGACGAGGGGCTGGAACCCATGAACCGTGAGATCATGACCTGAGCCAAAATCAAGTCAGATGCTTAACAGACTGAGCCACCCAGGCGCCCCAACACTTACAAAACTCTTGAACTTCAATTGAGATAGATATACTGGGCAGAGTTTACCACAAAAAATCATGAAGATTTGGAAGAACTTTAATTACCACCTAATTGAAGTCCATTTTTTTTTTCATTCATTTTGCAGATGAGTTTCAGTAACCATGCCAAAGCTAGACAGCTATTTAGCCAAGCCAAGAGTAGGTTCCAAGTGTTCTTGTTGCCATAGTTCACTCGGCCAGCCATGTTCATTCCATAAGTTACTATAAAGAAAAGTTCAGCAAGATCAAATTGCCTTCAGTGATAACAAAGGCCTTGCCAGCATGATGTATCAGTATGGCCCCTTGACAGCCCTTCTGTTACTTTGCAGATCAAGTGCCCCAAACCATAATACTTACCTTTGGTTTCCTGTCTGGGTGGTTGGTTGTCAGCAAAACAAGTTTGGCGGTTTGGAGCCTGGTTTTAGATTTTAAATGCCACTTCACTGTTTGCCACAAATAAAGCACCTTGGGAACAGGAATCTGAAGTTGGAATCAGGGGAAAATGGCACATGTGGAGTGAGACTGGTATCATTCTGACTTTTAAAGCTCTTCAACAAGGTGGGGCACCCAGGTGGCTCCGTCGGTTAAGCATCCGACTTCGGCTCAGGTCGTGATCTCAGTCTGTGAGTTCGAGCCCCACATCGAGCTCTGTGCTGACAGCTCAGAGCCAGAAGTCTGTTTCAGATTCTGTGTCTCCCTGTCTCTCTGCCCCACCCCCACTTGCGCTCACTCTCTCTCTCTCTCTCAAAAAACATTAAAAAGAATTCTAAAGCTCTTCAGCAAGGAGATTTCAGGTTTTGCGTTCAGAAAGTAGAATTTCCTGTGACCATTGCTGGCCCTGTTTCCTAAATGTCTCCTTGCTGAGTCACAGAGTAGCTTTTATTTGGGCTGCTACAGGCTAGCTTAACAATTCTTTCACTGAGTAACAAGTTTCCATCCACAGCAGAAGACAGGTCAGGGGAGTGGAAGTAATAACAGCTTCAAGAAAGGAACAAAAAGTAGCAGCTGTCAGAGGCCATGAGATTTTAAGGTTGTTTCTGGCCCTTGAACTGGTGTGCGTTGTTTGTTTTTACCAGAGGCCAGGAGGACCCAGCAACGTCCTACGAGATGCATGTCTGGTTGCTAATATTTTGGACCCTAGAATCAAACAGGAAATCATCAAAAAGTTTATTAAACAGCATCTGTCAGAATACCTGGTACTTTTTCAAGAAAACCAAGATGTAAGTATTAACCAAGTGAAATCAGATGTTACATTTGAATTTTACTGAAAATTAAATGCTCTCAAGTCTACTGATTTATATGTTATTAGTATCCTGCCTTAAAATGTTTGTGGTTGTACTGTGAGGGGCTGACTGTTCAGTTCAGTAGTTCTTAACCATCTTGGGGTCATTGACCCTTGGGAGAAATTAATGGGAGCTACACATCCTCTCCTCAGAAAAACGTACCCATCCATAAAACTTTGCATGCAGTTTCAGGAAATTTACAGACACCTGAAGTCTAATCACAGACCGAGTTAAGTACCTCTAGATCAAGTGTAAAAGTAGCCTAGAGTCTTTAAAACTGTGAGAAATAAAGAGACTGGTTTTGTTTTTCTTGGTTCTGTGTTCCTGCTTGTTTCCTTAAACTGTCAACACCCCTTCTAAGCAGTGGGTGGCTTTTGTTCCCTCCATTCCTAATAAGGTTGCCTGGCTGGACAAAATCGACAGACGCTATGCCTGGATTAAACGCCAGCTCGTGGACTATGAGGAGAAATATGGCCGTATGTTTCCACGTGAGTGGTACATGACCGAGAGGATTGCGGTAGAATTTTGCCACATCACCAGGTAGATTCCATCTCGACCAGTTTTACCATTAATTGAAATCAGTTGAAATTGGCCAGTTGAAATCAGTCCCCTGGTCTCTAGGGGTTCCGTGTTGCCTCATGGATGGGGTGACCACTTCCACCTTTTGTTGTTGTTGTTTCAAAGTCACCAATTTTAATGAGAACTTTTCCTGTGCTGGACTCTCTCCCTTTAGAAGATCCTTTTCCTGTTGACAGTCATATTTTATACACCCAAAACCAACCCCTAAACTACAGCTACAGCTGTATTCTAATGTCTTCAACTTCAGAGTTCCAAACCTAGAGGAGAGAGCTTGTATGTGGAAGAAGGGGAAAATCTTCTAGAAAAAAAGGGAAGAGTACGTGAGAGCCCTGGGCTAGTAGCCTGTAACCCAGGCTACAGTAATTTATGTGTAACACAGCAGCTACAGCTGCTCCTGTCTTTGCTCTAGCACTTTCTCTTGCCTCGAACACCCTGCCCTTTCTAGTTAACCTGCTTAAGGCTCATAAGCAGGCTTCCCTGTGTTATTCATCACCCTACATTTTCTCCTGTGTCTCCATCACATATATCAGCATACAGTGTATCAGTCATCATTTTGCTTTTCTGACTTGTCACATAGGTAGTTCTGTCGGGTCAGGGCTAGTGTCTACCTCATCGACATAGTAGACACTCAGGAAATATTTATTAAACAAATGTCCTGCTCCTAATTCAGTGTTTTTATAATCTTTGCATAGGTAATAGTCTCAGCATCTGAATGGTTCTAAGCATTCTAACGGCTTCCTGTCGTTCATCCTGTCTGCAGTTTCTATGAGTATAGCCCAGGGGCAGATAGCTCATTTATGTTGAAACACTAAAACCCAAGAAGTCTGTGTCTGTGTGCCCATGAGAAAGCTGAAGCTGTGGTCAGGATTTTTTATTCTGTTTGCAGCTCTACCACATCAGTGTCACCACCCGCTACCTGGGTTTTATTTGTTATCCATGCCTTTCTCGCAGTGCACAATTACATTAATTCCAGGCTAATTAAAAAAAAAAGTCTCATGTCTAAGCGTAACTCAACCACTTTAGAATAATTTGTGGTAGGCACCTTTCTTTACATCATACAGTACAATCAAGTTGTATGCTTTAAACACAAGGGGGGGGGGTTCTTAAGGGATTTCGGCTGTTGGTTTCATTTTTTTCAAATAGATTTTATTTTTTAGAGCAATTTTAGGATCACAGCACAATTGAGAGGAAGATCTAGAGGTTTCCCATACACTCCTGCCCCTGCACACGCATAACCTCCTCTCCCCCCGTTACCCACATCCCCACCAAAACATACACTTGTTGGAACTGACACACGGCCATCACCCCGAGTCCCCAGTTCACCTCCGGGTTCACTCCTGCTGGTGTTGTACATTCTGTGTGGCTCTTGTTTTCGGAAGCACATTTGCTGCCATAGGTTTAGATAACCTTTCAGTGTTGATCCAAGGACAGTTGTGGCTGTCACTTTCTAAGTCCTGATTACCGAAGAAAGCAAATTCCTGGAGAAGTTGGTCACTGATCCTCGTCAGCCTCCAGTTCCGTGACTTGCAAACCGCCTCTGTGGAAAGTGAAGCCTGCAGGAGCACGGAAGGGCAGTCAAGCCGCAGATGTGTTGTGGCAGCTAATGCCCGGGCTGCTGCTGTTGCTGCCAGGCTCCAATGTGGGAATTTTGGCTACAGTCCTATAGATACATGATTTTCAAGTAATCTCAGTGGCCCTTGGTCTGATTTTGCCATTTATGCGTATGGGAAGATGATCACAGCCCAGGACTTACTAAGTGCTCTCTGGTCATTGCCCCGTATGGCTCCCCTTCCAAGACAGCCCTGAGTGCCACGGCAGCCTCGCAGGTGGGGACCACCGCCACACGGACGTGTCACTTTTCACACAGCAGTACTGGTCTCTCCCGTGGCTCTCCAGGGTTCCCAGCCTCCAGTTGAAGGGATGATTAGTGAGCTGTCAGAAAGAGGGAGCTTTGTAATCCAGTAATTAACAACTTGTGACATTGCAAAAAATACGTGCATTTTTGTAAAACACTAAGTGCTTTGTAGATATTAGTAATGAATTATGGAAAGATCTAAAAATCGTTCTAACCGTGTAAACAAATTGATCTCCTTGATTTATTTATTTATTTTTAATGTTTTATTTATTTCTGAGAGGGAGAGAGACCGTGTGAGCAGGGGAGGGTCAGAGAGAGAGGGAGACATAGAATCCGAAGCACACTCCAGGCTCTGAGCTGGCTGTCAGCACAGAGCCCGACGCGGGGCTCGAACAAACAAACTGTGAGATCGTGACCTGAGCCAAAGTCGGACGCTTAACCAACTGAGTCACCCAGGCGCCCCACCTTGATTTATTTTTTGACTAGTGGATAATTTCACCTTAAAAATTCTTTTTTAGAGTATGTATTTCTAATTATCCCCCGAGCGTTAAACTTGGTTGGTAACAGACTTTGGGATTTGAAACGACCACAGACTTCCTGTTTTTTAATATAAGCTACAACCCTTTACTTTATCCTGTCTCGATTGATCCATTCTTTTGACAGCAGTCTTACCTCTTTCTCTTGAAGGACAGAACTCGCCAAGATTATGCGTACCAGAGCCAAGGAGATTGAAGTGAAATTGCTTCTTTTTGCAATTCAGAGAACAACTAACTTTGAGGGGTTTCTTGCAAAACGCTTCTCGGGGTGTACCCTGACGGATGGAGCTCTGGTAAGACCTTCCTGAGGGAGGCAGGGGCGTGACCTCGGGGCTGTGTGCTTGGGCTTCACATAGTCTCTCCTCCGGTGGTTGCACCCCGTGGCTCTAGTGCTCGATCCCCATTCCAGATAGTTCGCTAAACTCATGTGAGCGTGGCACAGAGTACTCCGTGGATTTGGTGTTTCCTATTGTGCAGGACTTCACATCTTTAGAATGTTCTGTCACCATTTTACAATGTTTTGCCCCATTTTACAGACTAGTACTTTTGTGAGTCATAGAGGCCTCACTTACTCACTCACAAACACTGTATTACTCTATCAGCTGTTGAGTTTTATTACAATTAGGGTATGTTTTTACTTTAGAGTTTGTTTTTTTTCTTTTTCTTTTTTTAATGTTTATTTATTTTTGAAAGAGAGAGAGAGAGAGCGGGGAAGGGGCAGAGAGAGAGGGAGACACAGAATCCGAAGCAGGCTCCAGGCTCTGAGCTGGCACAGAGCCCGATGCAAGGCCTGAACTCATGAACCGTGAGATCATGACCTGAGCTAAAGTCAGTTGCTTAACGGACTGAGCCACCCAGGCGCCCATAGAGTTTGTTTTCTCAATGCCTCTGGTGAGCAAACCAGGTCAGTGTGTCTCTGTAAACCTCAAAGCCAAGTATACAAATCCACGTGTCAGAGAACCACTAAATGATAAAAACACAAAGGTATGCACACAGGCCACTTGGGAAGGTGGGACGTGGTGGTGTTAGTTAGCATCACTTAGTGTCTGTGTAACCACTGTAAAAACCACTGAAAACCCAGCCTCCTCGCCAACACTTCAGTATGCTTTCTTCAGACTTCCTACCCATGAAGAAACCAAATTGTTATGTTTTATGTAATTTCTATTCACATTGTTGCACACATGCACATACACACAGACTTTGAGCTCCATGCATGCAGGAATCATGGTTAATTCATTTCTGTTCCCTAGTTATTCAGAAAATACACAGACCTTGTGCAGGCAGGCAGGAGTGAGGGGAAGGAAAAAAGGAGGAGGGAAGGAAGAAATCAAAGTTGAAAGAGTCATGCCTTTTAACTTCCTTTGAAACTGGTAACAACAGAGAAGTGATGTGACTCGGTAGGAAAACCCTTGGACCGACAAGTCAAGGGACACTTGTGATCCAGTCCAGACTCTGCTAGAATTCAGGGAGCAGCCTTCCCTGTTAAACGAAAAAAGGAACTACCCTTCAGTAAGAGAGCGCTAGGGGAAATAAACAAGACATCAAATCCAGAAGCCACAAGGAAAAGTACTAAAAGGTTTCACAATATAAAAAGAATGAAAGAGGCCATTAACATAATTAAGGGATAAACAACAAAGTAGGAATTAAAATACAGTTTAAGCTATAAAACAAATGATTAATAGCCAGCATAAAAGAGTTCTTCAAAATCAATAAGAAGAAAGGCAAGTAACCAATTAGAAAAATGAGTACAGCGCCTAAGAGGAAATTCATCGAAGAAATAGTTGGCCAGTAAACTTGAAAAAAAATGGAAGAGGATACTAATTTTCTTACATCAGGTCGGCACAAATATTATAAGACTACCAACACAGGATTTCAGTGGCCAGTATGCAAATCAGTGCAGCCTTTCTGGGGAGCAAGTCATCACTATGTAATTGAAAATTTAAATGTGCTTGCCCTGTGAGGCCGCAGCTTTACTTCTAGACATGAGGTCTGTAAAAAATCTGCACATGTGTCAGAAGATGTACCAAGAAAGAGGTGAACTGCAGCCTTAAAAGGGGAAAAAATGTGGAGGTTTCTATAATGTTTATCATTCAAAAATGATTACATAAGGTATAATATAGCCGCTCTGTGGAATAGCGGGAGAATGGGGGCTCGATCTAGATGTGCCATCATAGAGAAGCAGCCCCTCACGTCTCTTGTCAAGTGGAAGATGTAAGCTGCAGCCCAGTACATATGGTGTCATTCCTCTCAACGTCAAACACAAAAAGCATGCTTGTGTCTGGGAACGTGTAGGAAGAAGGTCTAGGAGTGACAGTCGTGGCTGCCTCTGCGGAAGGAAGTTGGAGTGACAGTGGGTGGAGGGACATGGAGGTTTGTTGTTGTTGTTCATTCTGGTATTTTGTTTGAATTTTTCTTATACAAATGCATTTACACAATTTTATAAAATATTTCTTCTATTTACATGCTTTAACAAAGTTATTTTTCAACTTTTTTAAATGAGGGAGATGAGCCAAAACAGTGATTTCCAAACTGTTTCTCTTAACTCTTTAATACTTTAAGTTATGACGTGGAACCCACAAGGAATAACAGCTGACATTTTTTGGACACGCACCTCGTGTCTGCACTGTGCTGGGTGAGTCTGCTGGCAGTCGGTCATTTGCCTCATCGGCCATGGCGGGGACGCGCTGTATTCCTTTAAAACCTACCGGTGGTCATACAGCTGATGTAACTGCAGAACCAGCTGCTCAGAAGCAGGGACGTAAGAGCAGAGATTGGGCCTGGAGTCCGGTTCACCTTTCACCTCCACTAGCTTCTCTGGCCCCCACTCCTTCGGTCCCAATATCCTGGAGCTTCAGTAAAATCTCCTCTTTGCCTCCTTGTAAGACCTGCCTTAGAGTAAGTGCATCAGGAACTGGTCCCTGGGCACCTGGGTGGCTCAGTCGGTTGAGCGACCGACTTCAGATCAGGTCACGATCTCACAGTTTGTAAGTTCAAGCCCTGCATTGCAACACTCACTTTTTTGGTTTTTAGGATTTTTTTTAGATTTTATGGGGGATAGCACCTGGGTGGCTCAGTTGGTTACGCATACAGCTCTTGATTTTAGCTCAGGTCATGATCTCGCAGTTCGTGGGTTCGAGCCCCACATCTGCTTCTGTGCTAAGAGCACAGAGCCTCCTTGGGATTCTCTCCTCCCCTTTCTCTGCCCCTCCCCTGCTCACGCACATTCTCTCTCTCTCTCTCTCTCTCTCTCTCTCTCAAAATAAACAAACAAGCTTTTAATAAATTATTTTTTTAAACTTTTTAATGGTTTTATTTTTTTCCTGAGAGAGGGAGACAGCATGAGCAGGGGAGGGTCAGAGAGAGGGGGAGACACAGAATCTGAAGCAGGCTCCAGGCTCTGAACTAGCTGTCAGCACAGAGCCCGACGCGGGGCTCGAACCCACAAACCATGAGATCGTGACCTGAGCCGAAGTCGGACGCTTAGCCGACTAAGCCACCCAGGTGCCCCAGAAATTAATTTTTTTAAAAAGAGAAGATTTTTTTTTAATAACCTCTGCACTCAACATGGGACTTGAACTTACAACCCCAAGATCAAGAGTCACCTGCTCCAGGTGTCCCTGTAACACTTAGTTTTAAGGCAAGACTGTAAGGCCCTATCTACTTAGGGAAGTAAGATATGAGGACCCATAGAGCACTCTTTCCATACTTAAAATATAAAGGTACATATGTATATTCCTCTACTTGTCACTTCCTGTTCAAAATTGATTTCTTTTTAGTAGTAAGGGAAAAAATAAGCAACGAAAGAAATGAAAATGCCCTTAAATAAAGTGCAAGTCACAAAAGGAAATAATAGGTAATAGACATGTGACTTGTCTCCTGAGAAATCTTTGGTTGACCTCATCCCGATATCCTCNGGTTCGCACTACAGAGGTCTGCTTGGGCACAGGAGGCTTAAGCATTGAACACAGACCCCACCTGAGAGTGCCCCCCCACCGCTCACACGTGGCTTCCAGCCGGGCAGGGTCAGGGAAGCCAGTAGTCCAGCTGGCTGCAGGAAACCGATCCGGGTGAAGGCTGCTAGAATGACGCCAGTGCCACACAAACCCCTGTATTGCACCGATCTTCTCTTCCTCTGGCTGGGCCTACTTCCTGCTGAGTTTGTACGTTTAGGGGGCTCTGGGATTACAGGGAACACAAATGGCCCCGCTGTTTCTGATGACCAGGAGAGCCTGTAAACTAGGAGCTGTCCCAGGATGGATCGCGCCTCACTTGTGCTAGGAAATGTCCCCCAGGTCCAAAGAGGCAGAGTAATGTGGGGGCCAGGAGGGCCCCCTCTGGACAAGGTGAGCCTAATGAACAGGATGGCCCCATAGAGACCATGAAACACGGGGAGGGGCTGTGTGAAGACCATGCTTTTGTATAGACAGTAGGTATAGGAATGTCAGAGTGGCATTTGGCCCACCGTAAGCACCTTTTTCCTGTCTGAGGGAGGAGAGGGCTGGGAGGTGCTTGTCTCTCGGGGCAGCATGGCCCCTCTCCACTGTCTAGGCCCCTGGACTGCGGTCTTCCAGCTCCTGGCAGGTGCTGCGCTCTGTGGGGTCGGCCATGGTCAGGTGGGAACACTTTTTTTTTTGACCAATTTCTTCCCTTTTTGGTCTTCTATTTTGGAAATTTTCTGGCTTAATGGATTTATAAATTTCTCCAATTATTCATTTGTTGCTTCTTCTGTCAAGTTTGCAAAGAGTTTCAGGTTACAAATCCTTGGCCATAAAGTCCTGCTGAGACCTAAGCTCTTTATTCATCCCTCTCGATGGTCAGCTGTTTTTCCCACAGACTTCTCGAAACCATTCAGCCTGTTTGGATCAGACTCATACCCTGGACCATTCTTTGTCCCAGTTCTCATGACCCAGCGACCATTCTACATTCCAAGTCCTGACAACGGCTCCTCCATAACCTTTAAGGATTTTCCCTTAAAGATTAGTTTCTAGAAAAGGCACCTGAACTCCCATGGCCTCCTCAGCAAGGCAGGCTGGGTCTTAGAGAATCGATGAATCGCAACCCTGCCTTGGGAATATGTAAATGCTGTGTTTCTCACTGTCGGTGACGTTCACCCTGAGCCTGACCTCCCGTAACCTTACTGGGACTCAAGTGGCACCACACCTTCACCTCTGTAGCCTGTAGGCCTCAGTGGCAGGGCCACTGGTGGATTAGTCATGGCCACTGACCATGTCCCAGCAAACAGTGCTGAGGAGGGCTGGGCTGGGGGTCCAAATGGCCTGACTCCCCAGTCTAGCTGCTAGGCACCCCACCTGAAGACTTGTCTCCTTACCCCCTTCCTGAGCTGTCTTGGTTTTTGGAAAATCTTTTGTGGTCACCATTTTATTTTAGGGCATCAGAATAAACTAGAAAATAAACCCAGGCATATCTTGATAGCCTGTAACATATGCCAAATTTCATAGAAATTTCAGTGAATTCCTTGCAAAGTTATGAAACAGATAAGTCAGCCAAGGAGTCAAGTTGACCAGTGACCCTCCCGTGCCCACCAATCCCTTCTCACTGTGTTATTCAGACCCTTTTAAGCCCCTTGCTGACTAATTAACCATTAGGGTGAGTAGTAGCGACGATGAACTCACCTGGAAGGACCTGTCACAGTCCAGCTCCCCTAACTGATCACTGTGATATGTCATCTTTGGCTCTTTTTTGACAGATGCCACTTTGACATCTGTTAGAGATGTAGACTGAAAGAACTTAAGGACAGGGCTTATCTTGTTTTACAGTGCTGGCCCTAACAAAGTTAAGGCGTCCTGTGCTGTAATTTACTGGAGGAGGTGAGGTACCACTGCTTTTTGCTAGTTGCCTAAATCCTGGCCCTTAAGAGGGATTCAAAATACTCCATAAATTAGAATGCCTGGAAATTAAAAGCAAATGTCTGGATGTGATTTAACTGTACCTACATGCGCCACAATCTATAAAGAACTTAATCAAACTCAACACCCAAAAAACAATCCAGTGAAGAAATGGGTAAAAAACATGAACAGACAAGAAGACATGCAGATGGCTAACAGATGCATGAAAAGATGCTCAGCATCACTCATCATCAGGGAATTACAGATCAGAACCACAATGAGATACCACTTTGCACCTGTCAGAAGGCCTAACATGAACTACTCAGGCAACAGCAGATGCTGGTGAGGATGCGGAGAAAGGGGAACACTTTTGCACTGCTGGTGGGAATGCAAACCGGTGCCGCCACTCGGGAGAGCAGTATGGAAGTTCCGGCAAAAATTAACAATAGAGCTACCATATGACCCAGCAATTACGCTGCTACGTATTTATCCAGAGGATACAGAAATGCGGATTCAAAGGGGCACATGCACCCCAATGTTTATAGCAGCACTATCAATAATAGCCAAATTATGGGAAGAGCCCAAATGTCCTCCGACAGATGAATGGATAAAGAAGATGTAGTGTGTATATATACAATGAAGTATTACTCACTGATCAAAAAGAATGAAATCTGGCCATTTGTAGCAACGTGGATGGAACTAGAATTTATCATGCTAAGCAAAAGAAGTGAGAAAGACAAATACTGTGTATGTTTGCATTCGATGTGGAATTTAAGAAACCAAACAGATGAACATAGGGAAAGGGAAGGAAAAATAAGATAAAAACAGAGGCAAACCATAAGAGACTCTTAAATATAGAGAACAAACAGGGTTGCTGGCGGGGAGGTAGGTGGGGGGATGTGCATGAAGGAGGGCACTTGCTGGGCTGAGCACTGGGTGTTATATGTAAGTGATGAGTCACTAAATTCTATCCTGAAACCATTATCACACTATATGTTAACTAGGATTTAAAAAAAAAAAACCCACTATACCAACATGCATTATTAGTGACTCAATTAGATTTGAGCTAAACATTACATTTAGCCTCTATGAAAGCAAAGTAGATTGGGTTAACTGGCTCACTGAGAGTTTTTTAAAATAAAATTTAAAAATTTCCCATTGCATAAGTTGCCTTTCTAAATAGAATCATCCTTCGGCTTATAGGGGTCATTTTAATATACATTTATACTTGCCCAGCTTTTTAAATTACATGATAAACATACAACCTATAGGTGGAATTTTTAATCATGTGGCTTGAACATCAGAGTGTTCACAGAAGGCTCACTCTGTTAAGAAAGCCCACACGAGGCAGCTTGCCCTCTGCCTCAGTCTTCCAGCACCCTAACAGCTGCATCGGGGGCACTGCGCATGCGGAGGCGAGGACTTCGGTCCCGAACGAGGAGATAGCTCTCCTCTGAGGTTTCAAAACATTTTATAAATGCTTTATGTGATGCTAAAGGAATGTATTCCTTTTTTTGAGTAACATCCTGAAAGGAGATTGTCTTCTGTTTATTTGTTTCTGAGAAGAGAGTAATACATGGTCAAGACAGAAAATGTAGAAACTATAGCAAGAATGGAGAAGGGGAAAGAAAGTCACTTGTTTTCCCCTCCCTCAGATGAAGATTTGGGGTTCATTTTATACAATTGAAATTGGACCTTTAAAAGATATTTTTAAATTGAAATACAATTCCTATAATAAAATTTTACATAATACATTTAAAGTATACAGTTTAGTTGTTTTTAGTATATTTATAAGGGTATGTCAGCATTCCAGGTGTGCAATCCCAGCACATTGTCATTGTCCCCAAAAGAACCTTGTCCCACGGCAGCAGCCACTTCCGATTTCTCCTCCCCTCCACCCCGGCCCCAGGCCACCACTAATCTGTTTTCTGTCTATGGATTTGCCTATTCTGGATAATTCATATAAATGAAATCTTACATACAACATGTGGCCTTCTGTGCCTGGCTTTCATCACTTAGCATTGCAGTTTTAAGCATTTCATCCATTGGGTAGCAGGTATCAGTATTTCAGTCCTTTTCTTTTTTTAATGATTTTTTTTAAAGTTATATGTTCATTTTGAGAGAGTGAGTGAAAGCAGGGGAGGAGCAGAGAGAGAATCCCACACTCAGCATGGAGCCTGACTCAGGGCTGTATCCCACCAACCATGAGATCATGATCTGAGCCGAGATCAAGAGTTGGTCGCTTAACCCACTAAGCCACCCAGGCGCCCTTCAGTCCTTTTCATGGCTAAATCATATTCCATTGCTTGGGTGTGCACTTCAAGTCATTTATCAGTTAATAGGCATTTGAATTGTTTCCCATTTTTGGCTGTTACATTGCTATGAACATTCATGGGCCATTTTTTGTGTAAATATGTTTTCAGTTCTCTTGGGAGTTTACCCAGGAGTGGAAGTGCCAGGTTACATGGTAACTCTATGTTTAGCTTTTTTGAGGAACCATCGTTGTTTTCTCCAGAAGTTGTACCATTTTACATTCTCACCACTTGCCTAGGAAGGTTTTTGCCACGTTTTTGCCAGTAGTTACTATTTTTTGTTTGTTTGTTTGTAATTGTTACAGCCATCCATGGATGTACAGTGGTACCTCATTGTGGCTTTGATATGCATTTTCCTAGTGAATGATAACACTGAACGTCTTTTACAGGTGTTTACTGGACATCTTTAGAGAAACGTCTATTCAGGTCCTTTGCCCATTTTTTAATTGGGTTGTTTGTCTTTTATTGTTAAGTTGTGGGAGGATTTTCTAAAACAATATTTTCTAGGTATATTCTATCATATATCAGCTGCATAGTTTGTAAATATTTTCTCCCATTCTGTGGGTTGTCCCTTCACTTTTTTGATAGTGTCCTTTGATATATAAAAGTTTTCCATTTTGATGAGATCCCACTTGTCTAGTTTTTTTCTTTTGTTCTTTGAGTTTTGGTGTCATCCCCAAGGTCACATTTACCTATACTTCATCCTAAGAGTTTTATAGTCTTAGCTCTTATATTTAGATTTTTGATCCATATTGAGTTTGTTTTTATATACGATATATAAATACAATTTTTTAATGTTTTGTTTATTTTGAGAGAGAGTGTGCAAGCACATGTCAGCGGGGTAGAGGCACAGAGAGAGAGAGAGAGAGAGAGAGAGAGAGAATCCCAAGCAGGCTCTGCACTGTCAGCACAGAGTATGATGAGCTTAATCCCACAAACCATGAGATTGTGACCTAAGCAGAGATCCAGAGTGGGACATCTAACCAACTGGGCCACCCAGGTGCCCTGTGATGTGTAAATGCAATTTAAAGCTTACTTTTCTTCGTATGTCGTATCAAGTGGTGTCTTGGTCAGTATATGACATTTTGTTACATAGATGGCCCAGAATTTCCCTAACTATCCTTTCCTTGTTGGATCCTCAAACACTTGTCATTTTTTCACTATTGTAAATAAGGCTACAGTGAATACAGTTTTGTTCACATTGGAGATTATTTTCTTATGATACAAGTTGAATGGTTACAGGGCCAAAAAGTATTTAAGATAGCCTCTGTTTTTTTTTAAATTTTTTAAAATGTTTATTTACTTACTTAGAGAGAGAGCACAAATGGGGGAGGAACAGAGAGAGAGGGAGACACAGAATCCACAGCAAGGATAGCCTCTGTTTTAAACTGCTTTCAGTATTCTTGTCTCTTACGAATGCACCTGCTTAGTCCCCCCACACTGAGTCTTGATGTTAGAGATAGTTTGTTAAAATTCAGAAGAAATAGTTACTCTGTTTTCGTGTAATTCATGGTACTAATGTACAGATGCCTGGTGTTAGGGGGTAACTCTGCCAGATTAAAAAAAAAAAAAAAGGCACAGCAATCTAAAAATGTTTTTTCAGAGTAAAACATGCTTCACTTCTTGAGGTACACTCTCAACGGAATTGAAAATTCTCCTGTGTTCTTACAAACACTTGTATATGAATGTTCATGGCAGCACTATTTACAGTGGCCAAAGAGTAGAAACAACCCAAATGTCTGTTAATGGACAAATGGATAAGCAAAATATGGCATATCCATACTGTGGAATATTATTCAGCCAAAAAAAAAAAAAAAAAACCGGACTAAAATACTGACACATATTATAGGATTAACCTCAAGAACACTATACCAAATGACAGATGCCAGACACAAAAGGCCACATGTTATATGATTCCATTTATATGAAATGTCCAGGATAGAAAAATTTATAGAGATAGTCAGTAGATTAGGAGCTGCCAGGGATTGGGGGAAGGGGCAGAGTGCAAGTAATAGCTAATGGACATGGGGCCTCCTTTGGGGTAAAAAAGGTTCTGGGACTAGATAGTGATGATGGTTGGCACAGCGTGGTAAAGATATGGAAAATCACTGAATTACAAATCACCAAAAATGGTGAATTTTATGTTAATTATGTATCACAATTTTAAAATACTAAGCGTTTGAGAAAATACTGAGTTTAGTTATAAATCATCTTCATTCTTCAGATAATTTGTCTACCAAAAAAAGGAGAGAGAAGAGAGAAATAGCTTGTTAAAACTCAAACGAAATAAAATATTTTTAAAGGACACCCTCTTCCTTCTTAATTACCCTAGATCTCTCTCCCCAGCAATGGCCACTGTTTAATAGTTTGGGGTATATTTTGAGACCTTCCTACAAGCATGCACAGACACACACGCACAGGTTCTTTTGCTTCATCTACGGAAAATAGAAAATGTTGCCCATGTGTCTGAAGAGGATTTTAATGAGTGTTTCCCATCCGACCAGGATTTATTCACCAAGGTTTTCGAGGTCCCTGTTTGTGCAGAGCCTGAGAAGAAAATGAAAAATTGAATCAGACAGGTGCCTATGGTCTAGTGGGAAAAGGAGCCTGTGTGTGACTGTCACGGTGGAAGGTAGGAGCATGGTGTACCAAGAGAGCTCCCAGTGGTATTAAAGCAGGTGTGCAGAGCCCTCTGTTTACAGGCCTGTCACCTGGAGCTTCCAGGCCGTCTATTTAAGGACACATCAGGAGTTGGACTGGAGTAAAGTATTTATGGAATAAGAAATACAGAAATTGTGTAACTTTCATCTTATAACTGAAAGCTTTCTCCTCCAGGGAGAGGAAACAGATTAGTCTTAAATTTCAGAGTTCCTTCTCTGGTAATTTGAAGTGTCCCGCGCGGGCCTCAGAAAAGGATTTGTGCAGGCCGACCCACATGCGGATATACTTCTGAGTAAAGCCAGGTTCTCTCTTCCCAGTAGTAAATTAGACAGGTTGGCCGGCCTGCGGACCTTGTTTTGGAGGTGTTGGGAATCCCATGTGGTTTAGTTAGTAGGAACTAACTTTCTATCTGAAGAATTTTTCTTTCCTGTATGGACTTGAAATCAACTGTGATCATGGCAAAAAGAATAGATTCTTGTAACATTGGAAAGCCAGTGGTGTCTTGGCAATTTTTTTCTTTGTTCGTTTTATTTAGCGGCCCCAGAGCTCATGGAATCTGTCATTTGAGTTATTTCAAATCTAAACCCAAACCTGTAATTCTTTATGGCCTATGACAGCTGCAAAGCAGCAACGAGAAGCGTGGTGTGGTTGGCTCTGACAACAGGTCTCTCCCATAGAAGGCTCCGTTGTGCTGGGGATCAGGATCGCTATGCTTTCATCACAGCAGGTGAATCTGAGCACCAACCTAGCCCTCCAAACAGCAGGAGTCTGTATCCGCCCCTCAGGGCTTTCTTGAACAATATATACCGATTGGGATACTTTGAGGGCTTCTCTGAAGGCTAGGGAGAAATTCAGAACCTCGGCCTGCCTGTGCCTGTGTAATTTGATGGACCCATCAAATCCTATTTGTGATTAAAAGGAATTCTTTTTTTTTAGTTTATTTATTGGGGGGTTGGGCAGAGAGAGAGGGGAGAGAGAGAATCCTAGGCCGGCTCCACCCTGTCAGCGCAGAGCCCAATGCTGGGCTCGATCTCATGAACTGTGAGATCATGACCTGAGCCGAAATCAAGCCTAACCGACTGAGCCCCCACCCGCCTGGGCCCCACTAAAAGGAATCCTTTTTGCCACACTTCTCAGCGCTCTGCTGCCACTTCTTTCCTGTCTCAGAGATGCTCCATTGACAGGGGCACAGCCACAGTTCAGCCCCATTAAACACTGATGAGAGCCCCCACTCACTGAGCACTCCTAGGAGCCAGCCTTTGTGTTTAGCATGTGGTGTACATGTGTCGTGCTTCACAAACACGGCCTCATTTGGTCTTGACGCAGCCCTGCGTGGTGGGCATCGGTATCCCTTGCAAGGGAAGAGCCGAGACTTGGAGGAGCTAAGCGGCGTGTCCAAGTGATAGAGCCTGGACTCAAACCCAGGCGATGGTGACACCGGCCACATGGTTGCCTCGGCCAAAAAGTGACTGATCCTTGATTCCTTTCTTTCCTTCACCTGCTTTCACTCTCTCAACCAGGCCTCTTGGCTTTATCTCCTAAGTACGCCCTAAATCTGGCTGCCTGTGCCAGTCTCCACAACATTAGGTCAGTCCAGCCCCGTATCTGTCTTTGCCCGGAACCCTTAAACTGGTCTTCTCGCATTACAGTCCACCCTCCCCATAGCGGTGGAAGGATCTCTTAAAAATCTAAACTAGATATATCACTTCCCTGTTTAAAACCCCCAGCGACTGCCCAGCTGCAGTGCAAAGAAAATCTCACCTTTCCCACGGCCCACGGAAGTCTGTGATTGGGCTCCTGCTGCCTCTCTTTCCTCACATCCCCTGGCCTCCTTGCTGTCCCTCAGACTCACCAGGCCCTTTCCAGGCATTGCACGAGGTCCCTTGCTGATAGTGCTCTTTCCAGATCTTTGCCTGACTAGCTCCTTCTCATTCAGGTCTCTGCTCAAATATCACCTCCTTGAAGGGGCCTTGTCTAATCACCTGTATAAAGAAGCACTTAGAGGGGCACCTGGTGGCTCAGTCGGTTGAGCACCGACTTCGGCTCAGGTCATGATCTCACGGTTTGTGGGTTCGAGCCCCGTGTCGGGTTCTGTGCTGACAGCTCAGAGCCTGGAGCCTGTTTCAGATTCTGTGTCTCCCTCTCTCTCTGACCCTCCCCTTCTCATGCTGTCTCTCTCAGCATGAGATGATGTTAAATAAAAAACATTAAACAATTAAAAAAAAAAAGAGATATTGTTTGAAAGATACATGGCTTTCTAAAAATAACCTAATTCTAAAAATAAACTGTTTCCGGTTAACTTTACAGGGACTTTTTTTTTTCCCATAGCAGGCAAAGCAGCCAAAGTTTGGAGTGTATAAATTTTAAATGTTTGGTTGGTAGTTAGACCATATTGTTTCTCAGCAGGATACCATAAAAGTCATTGTCCCACTAATGGTTACCTTAAGCTAATGCATCGATCACAAGGTTTTTTTCCATATAGTCTTTATCTAGCAACATAACAGCATCCAAGTGTTTGGACCGAGAATGAAGTAGTTTACGTGAGTGTAAGCAGAATGGGCTTAAAGCCTAAACCAGACACCGGTGTGGTTTGTGCTTTTTGTGTTCAGGTTTTTTATATTTTTTTGGATTGTTTTTTGTTATTTTGTTTCATTCTTTTTTTTTTTTTTTTTTTTTTTTTTTTTTTTTTTTTAGCTTATTTTTTTAACCCT
>NW_027551561.1:2604931-2616064 GCF_008692635.1 Crocuta crocuta | reverse complement strand
TTTTTTTTTTTGGGTTGTTTTTTTTTGTTTTTTTTTCTTTTTTTTTTTTTTTTTTTTTTTCATTTTCTTGTATCTTCAGCTGATATTCTGACACCTAACAAAGTCGTTCACACTATAGTCCACGTGCTGTCCCTCCTGGCTTACGGGGTTAGTTCAAGTTGCTCCTCTGATATATATGAAAATGTCACATTTAGAAACACCCTCTCTACCTGGCTTCTTGTCTCCAAAGAGGCATTCCCTGCCCCTTCCCCTCACCCCCAGCACCAGCCAGTCCCTCTTCTCCTCCTTGTCCACTTAGTTTTCTCTCTGCTAGGACTCCCAGTGTCCTGGCATAAACAACATCTTCAGGTCAAATTTGTAAAAAATTCTAAGAGCTGCCTCAATTCTCTTGTTGCACTGGAATTGTCACCAGTGTCCCTTACTTGTGTCATGGGCCCCTTCTCGCCTTTTGCACACTTCCTCACATCTGATCCTTCAGGTAGTCCTGTACCTGTGACCTCAGGCCGCGGTGGCTGAGGGAAGTTAGGTGACTGGCCAGAGCTGAAGAGTTGGAGCCAAAGCCCGTACCTCGTGCCTCCAGCTTTCCCGCTAGCCTGTGTTCCCACTCAGCAACATATTTTAGAAGAGTGTTCATCATCCGGACCTGGGAAGTAATTTCTCCCTAGATTTTGTTGTGCTTGGTGTAATGGGACTTATTTGGGAAGGGACTTCTGTCTGTAACCTAGAACACATAAGACTAGTTTTATAGTTTGTTCTTGAATTCCAACCCGTCCAGCATTTTGATTCATTCATATTCAGGGAGCAGCTAGTCAATGCCAAGCACCAGATAGAGGGTGAGGAAGACAGACATGATCCCTGTGATCATGGACTCTGGTGGGGATAAATAACTCGGCAGTTGCAGTAGTTTAATGAATACCTGGGTAGGGGACATACTGGGTGGGATGGAAACGTGTAGCAGGGCAGCTAACCCAAACTTGACTGACGGGAGAGGCTTCCCAGAAGAAAGGACTTCTAATTTGAAGGCTGAGGATGAATGAGAGTTTCAGCCAGATTGGGACTGGGGTGGGCAATAAGGTTTTGGGAAGATGGAAAATAGTTTGAAGGCCAGGAGGTGAGAATGTGCTCCATGTCATCTCCGTTCTTGCTTGTTAGATCAGATTTCGTGATTCAGCTGTTGGAGAGACTAGAAAAAAAGCAGATCAGTGGCGAAAGGTATTGGGGATATGCTCAGATGATACCTCTTTCTCTTGCCTTCCTAACAGAAAAAACTTGAGTCTCCGCCCCAATCGACCAATCCCTTCCTGGAAGATGAACCAGCACCAGAGATGGAGGAACTGGCGATAGAGAAGGGAGACTTAGATCAAGTAAGTCCGGTTTGCATCTCCACATGCAACCTACCTCATGTTTGCTTCTGAGTGTGGGTCTGCTCGCTCCAAATATGGTCCTTTGGCTGTTGACCACCTGCAGAGATGACAGCTTTGGTGGCCTGAAAGAAAGCCTTTATCTGAAGGTGCATTCTGAAAACTGAGTGGAAGCGCCCATCCTGCCCACCTCTGTTCCCCAAGAGCGCCCCCTGCAGGAATGACCAGCACACACAAGCCTAATTGGCCCGAGCAGTGTGGCGGTTGGAACCCCGCCCTGCCTTGTTCGTCACCTCCTGCACCTGCCAGCCTAGCCCTCAGTCATGTCCACGTCTGGCGGCTGTGCCAGGGGCTCTGCTATCCCCCGTGAAGTTAGCAGCACCATCAGCTAGGCGAGGTCTGCAGTCAGTGTAAGCCAAGCCCTTGAGGTCTGGAAGCCATCAGGGCGGCTTGGAAACATCCAGGTGACCAGTGGCATATTTGGAGAGTTACTTTTCAAGGCACACTAACACTTTCATTTCCTTCGGATTTTCTGTCCAACTCTAAATTTCCTCTCCCTCCATCCTAAAGCATGGTGTCCCTGCTTCACTGCCATTTTACGGCAGAGCGATTAGAGCAATAAATCCGACCTCTTCCTGTCTGGATTAGCGAGCCTTCTTTTTAATTTTCTACACTTGGCTGCCCGCGGGTTATTTTATAGTGTTGTTTTGCTCTGGGCACCACTGAAAGGGAGGCCGACTGGGAAGTCCGGCCAGGGAAACCTGTAGCCACGCGCTCTGCAGCTAACCCTGCACCCCCAGTGCGGCAAGGGTCGCTGGACCATCGTGGTGGGAGCCAAGAGAACAAAATTTCCAGGAGCAACTCCGAAGCGATGCAGTAAAGTGTGTCTGGTCCACCGATTAAATAATTGTAATAATGTGGATGCTTCACATTTTCATGGGCTTTATAGTCTCAGAGTCTTGTGCATGCTCTGTTCCACTTCCTCTTCCCAACCCCCGTCTTTCTTTTTATAGGATTTTATATGAATGTAGTGCGTGCAGCTCAGAGAGGTCAAGTGATTTGCCGTGGGGTACAGAGTTTGGGCGTGGAGGAGCTAGCACTGAAAGCAAGGTCTCGAAGTCAGAGACTAGAATTCATTCCTTTCCTGGAGCTCTTTTGCTTCACCGGGGTGTCTCAGTGAAAAGTGGAAGACAGAGAAATGAACCCCATGAACACAGGGGGATATATAAACTGAAAGGATACCTCACGGCTATATCCCAGAGATCGGTGGGATTAGGTATAACTGATTTAAAGCCGTCATCTCAGCTCGTGTGGGAGAAAGCAGGTTTCTTCTAACTAAAGAAATGCATCTCTCACATTTAGAGGAAGGACCTGGATAGGAAGAAGTCTGGATGTAGAGTTCATTTTTCTGCTGTGTCCTCCACCCACACTCTGTTGCCTGCACCCTTTGCATTTGCTTTGGGTGCTAGTTCAGTTTTCAGGGCTCTGTGTCTTCCCAGTGCTAGTGGCCACCATGAAAAGTTATCCCTTTACCCAGTCATCGCCAGATGTCATTAAACTGGATTATGACACAGTCCCCATTACTACAAAATCAGTTTGGTAGATACGTATGATTTGTCTCCCTCATGGAACTTTTTGCTCATCCTGGAGGCCAGAGGTGGTTGTTGTAAGGACCAGGGCTGTTCATTCCCAGGACACAGATATGGGGGTGGAGCAGAGCCGGAGTCTGGTCCGCTGTTAACACTGTTGACCATGTGGTAGGTTTTTACTCTTTCTAGACTTCCCTAGTTTTTTTCATCTTTAGAGAGAGGCTGTGATTTTCAAACTATATTCCTAGGTGCCACATCACATGTCACTGTGGGGAGCTGGGAGGAGACCAGCACTCCGAGTCCCTCCAAAACAGAGTAATCCTCTTCTGAATCCCGTCTGTCATGGAATTCTTCCAAACGAGGGGTTTGAGATCTGTTTAAAAAGAAAGTACCAAAAACCCCTGGACCAGAAGACCCACCTGCAGTTTCATTGGCCACTACTTGCTAGCGAGGACACGTGTACACCAGTGACTAAGGCCTCCTCACATGCCGTCCCCAGCCTCCCACGGCCTCGCCGGGGCTTGCCTTGCTGGTGGTCCATTAGGTGGGAGCTCCAGGATCTCCGTCTTCCCAGCCCCTTATTGGCTTCTGGAGTTGGGTGCGCAGGAAGCGCAGGAGCCCCGTGGGGCCTCGGGGAGGAAGGCCACAGGATGCTAGGGGTGAGCCCAGCCCGCGGCTGTCCGGGTTACCTAACCCACTGCGTCACTGCCTAGGTAGACAGTTGGCCCGCAATGTGGAAGGGCCCCTCCCCGCTCGCTCCTGGAGCGTATGCTGGTGAGAAAGGAGTGTGAACTCAAGAAGAGGTATTTAGTTTGAGCAGTTGCCAGCCTACTTCCAGTGTTAAAAAACAACATCTGAAAGGGGACTGAGGGTGCCCAGAGACAAAGAGAGAAGAAATGAGGAATTTCTGGTTTAAAAATGTACCCTTCTGGTGATCAAGCAGTTAGATTCATCTCTTTACACTGGATAGTAATAAAAGGAAATGGGGCCAGCTGCACAGCTCCTGACTGTGACAACAGTAACCTTCTATTATTCCATCTAACTCCGAGAGGAAATAACTTAAACATCTGCGGCTTCTGGACAGAATTCACACACACTGAAATGGAGCCCGAGTGCTACTGCTAAATGAGTTAGTGTGTTCTTTAAGCTGAGAATCAACCCTTTGGGGAGCTGGCCAGTGTGAAGGGAGACGCCAGTTTGAGCTGAATTCCAGCACCTCTTATCTAAATAGGAGCACAGTCATAAAGCAGCTACAGGCCAGAGGCAGCCCTGTGGACAAAAGGCAAAAAGGAAACTTCGGGCAGCCCCTCCCATTGTTCCCCTTTTGCTTCCAACTCACACTAAAAACGCTGCAAGGGACCTGGAGACACGGTGTCAGGTCTCCCTGCCGGGAGTGGTATTAGGGGCAGTCACCTGCTGTAGTGTTGGGGCGCCTGCGCGGTCTGATGATGTTCCGTGGGGTCTGAGTGTTGTTCCGTGGGGCCTCGTCGAGCACATTGTACCACTTTGTAAAAAATCTTTATATGTTGGGGCACCTGGGTGGCTCAGTCAGTTAAGCATCCGACTTCAGCTCAGATCACGGTCTCACGGTTTGTGAGTTCAAGCCCCGTGTCGGGCTCTGTGCTGACAGCTCGGAGCCTGGAGCCTGCTTCAGATTCTGTGTCTCCCTCTCTCTCTGCCCCTCCCCAGCCTGCGCTCTGTCTCTCAAAGATGAATAAACATTAAAAGAAATTTTTTTTAGGGGCGCCTGGGTGGCTTAGTCGGTTAAGCGTCCGACTTTCGCTTAGGTCATGATCTCGCGGTTTGTGGGTTCGAGCCCCGCGTCGGGCTCTGTGCTGACTGCCAGCTCAGAGCCTGGAGCCTGTTTCAGTCTCTGACTCCCTCTCTCTCTGACCCTCCCCTACTCACGCTGTCTCTCTCTCTCGCCTAGAAATAAATAAAAATATTTAAAAAAAAATTTCTTTTTGTATTTTTAAATAATTATGAACTACATAAGTAGTTGCGGAGTACAGAGAGGTCTCATTTACCCATCTCCCAGCCTCCCCCAGCTGCAACAGCTACTGTAACTGTAGTGCGTTACTCAGTCTGTGCAGTTGCTTCTAACCCCCATTTTGCTCAGTCACGGAGGTCTGCATTTCCCCACACTGTTGTCCCCCAGGCTGTTCGAACATTGGTAATGTGGCATTGCTTGAGTGCTCCACAACACTCTCTGGGGTTATCTGCCAGTCCGTCGCCACCCATCTCCCAAGCTTTTTGTCATTATTTTTTACTTTTTAAAAAGAAAATACCCGGGGCGCTTGGTTGGCTCAGTCGGTTAAGCGTCCGACTTCGGCTCAGGTCATGATCTCACAGTTCGTGGGTTCAAGCCCCGCGTCGGGCCCTGTGCTGACAGCTAGCTCGGAGCCTGGAGCCTGTTTCAGATACTGTATCACCCTCTCACTCTGGCCCTCCCCTGCTCATGCTGTCTCTCTCTCTCTCAGAAATGAATAAAACATTAAAAAGAAGAAGAAAAAGAAAATACCCAAATTAGAGAATAGTCTTAAGAATATTACAAGAACCCTCAAATATCTTTCATTTGGGTTTACCAATTGTTAACATTCTGCTACATTCACTTTATCGTTTCCTTTTTTTCCCTTCCCACCCCTCTCTCCCTCTCTCTTCTTCTTTCTCCCTCTCTCCCCACCTTCATCTCTGTCTCTCTCTCAAGACAGTTTGTTAAGTTAGCAGGTATCATGTCCTTTACCTCTAAATATTCCTGTGTGCATTTCCTAAGAAGGTCATTCACTTAAATCACCACAGATCAAAATCAGAAAGTGTGTATCAGTACAATACTATTACCTAATTTGTAGAGTTAAATTTCATAATGTAGCCATTCTAAGGTGATAAATTAAAATGTGTCAGTAATTGGAATATTGCACATGAACTTGGAAACAAAACCAAATTCAAAATATACACATTGATTTAAAACATGACAACATCTAGGGCACCTGGGTGGCTCAGTCGGTTAAGCATCTGACTCTGATTTCAGCTCAGGTCATGGTATCGTGGTTTTGGGGATCGAGCACCGTATTAGACACTGTGCTGTCAGCATGGAGTCTGCCTAAGATTTTCTATCTTTCTGCCCCTCTGCTGCTCATTCTCTCTTTCTCTCTCAGAATAAATAAACTTTTTAAAAAATTAATTAAAAATATGACATTCTCTATTATATAATTTATATTCCACTTTGTAATTACCAGAAGGTATCCTGCAGATGTGTGAATATTTTTATCAAGGGAAGAAGATATAAATGAGGGGGATAATTATAACCCTTATAATGATTATATTTTATTAATAAAAAGGTACTTGGGTGTTGTGATTATATTTTCTAGTTCTAAAATCAGGATATCTAGTCTTACAAAAGTTAGACAAATCAGATTTGTCTATTCATTTAAAAATCATCTTATTGGAAAGAATAAAATAATAAAAAATAGGTAACTAATGTGGAAAATGTAGAACAGTTAGGTAAGGACCACCCCCACGCAGCCATCACACCGTGTCGTGGATCCGCCATGTTAAACTGATGGACATGCGGGAGAGGTTCCAGGGGCACCTGTGAAATGAAGTGGAGCTTTGAATCCCACCAGTTCAACTTTCATGAACCCAGTCTTGGGAGCCTCTTGTAGTCTTAGCCTAAGACCTGACTTTGGCAGTGGCTTTGGGATGAAAAGGGAAAATAGCCCAGATTTTAGGAAGGAGCAGAATTTCTAAAAATCTTGCAAAACAAAAACAAAACACCTAAAGACAGGGAACTCTCAAAAGGTGAAAGGGGAAGAGAGCTAGATATGAGATTGAATGGGATATGTCTCCAGTTGACATTTAATTTTTGGTATTCATATCCAATTTTTACAGTTGCTTTTAACCATTAGAGTGTTTTATTTTTAAAAGTTACTAGAAGAAGGGAATCATTCTTTCTCCTATTAGGGGCTCAGCTTTTTCTGTATTTATGAAAAGATATTAACAGCTCAATTCAATAAGTATGCTGTGGGTGTCAGTTTATGCCCAAATTGTATTCTGGTATGAGCCCGAGCAAGGCCTCAGGGTCCTTTCGCTGGTGTTTGACAATAAATAGAATTGACGTTTTTTAGGAATAGAACAAAATATGTAGGAAGAGATTTGCTTATTTTTTAGAGATTTTTGAAAAGGAATTAGGGAGCAAGTATAGTTTTTAAATGCTTGCCTACCTACATGGTCTGTATGTCAGTGGTTTTTAAGTATCAGTTGGGGACCAGTGCTAGCCCTGTTTTACACTGGTCCAAGCCAAAAAATAAAGACACAGCTGTCTGTTGCCTGCCTAGCTAGCAAGCTGATATAGGGTCACCAGCTGTCTGAAAAGGAGGGACTGCCCTCTTGCTGCTATGTTCTCCCTATAAAATGTTTGGGTGTAAAATACTCTTTCTTTCAGGAACCTACCGAGAATGAAAAGTAGCAAAATAAAAAGTCACCAATGCTATATTGGTCCCTTACACTTCTTTTTCTTACATTTACTTGTCAGTGAAATTCAACAATCTAGGAACCACTGCAGGAAAGCAGTGCTCTAACAGAAAGAATTCTAGTTTAGGAGATGGGAAGCTTCCCCATGTGCCTTTGGGCAGGCCGCTAGAACCCTCTGAGCCTTCCTTTCTTCAGGTGTAAAGTAGTAGTAATAATTCCTACCTTGAGGGTTGTTGTGAGGAATAGATGAGATGTCACTTCATGGCAAAGTGTTTGGTCTGTGATAACCATCGGTAAATGGAGGCTGTCAAAAATAGATCACATGGGGGCACCTGGGTGACTCAGTTAAGTGTCTGACTCTTGGTCTTGGCTCAAGTCATGATCTTACGGTTTCGTGAGGTCGAGCCCCGCATCGGGCTCTGTGCTGACAGCATGGAGCCTGCTTGGGATTCTCTCTGTCTGCCCCTCCTGTGTGCTCGCGTGCTCTTTCTCTCTCTCATACTTATTTGTTAACTTAAAAAAATAGATCACATGAAAACACTTTATACCTTTTAAAGCACTGTATAAATATAAGGTGCTATTCTTAGCTAGGATTTAAATTTTTAAAACATCAGTAAGATGATGAATAGCTTCCAAATCAAAAGCGCATGTGTTATCAGAGTGGCAGGCAATCTTTCACCATAAAGGCGGTCAGTGATGCTAACAAAGCTGGCTCCTTGTCTGCAAACTGGCCTGAGTCATAAGGCAGGACCTGGTTCTGGTTTAGTTATATTGAGTGCTTTTTATCTGTGTTAGGAGTGAACTTTGAAGGAATGTTTTCTTTGAAACCGCTTGAAAACTTGAAAAGATGGCTCTAGTGTAGGTTTCTTTCTTCTTATTTTTTTCTCCTTCTTTACAGCCAAAGAAGCCTAAAGCCCCAGACAATCCATTTCATGGCATTGTTTCCAAGTGTTTTGAGCCTCATCTTTATGTGTATATCGAGTCCCAGGACAAGTGAGTGATGAACATTTTGCTGTTTTCTACTGTGTTTCCCCTCCCCTGGTCACGGGTGGGCCTCCTAAGGGCATGACTCCTTCCAGAAGCTGCAGGAGGGACTTGGCATGGTTCCTGTGACACCACCCCCCCACCCCACCCCCGCTGGAAACCTACTAAGGATATTCTTTATATCTTATGAATGTTGTCACTTACTGTGTTCATAAATCATAGAAGCCTGAGTTTGACTCAAATAAGCTCCCAAATGGATCCCAACAACCCCTTCCCCTGTGGGCGCTGAGCGCTTATGTAGTTGCACGTCAGCCCACAAACCTTGACAACGTTAGGCACTGGAAACCAGAGAAAGAAAGCCTAATCTGTAATATATTTTTGAGTATCATTTGCTGAAGTTTTCATTGCAAAATAATGTAGACTTCACAGGAAAGCTATAAAAAAATCCTCATATATCCTTCCCCCAGAGAATGTGACCATTTTACATAACCACGGTTATCAAAATCAGGAGGGAATCGCTATGGTATGAATGTCCATTTTCTGGCCTGAGATCCCATCGTGCATTTAGTTGTCAGGTCTCTTTAGTCTCCTTCAACCTTGAATATACCTCCTCAGTCTCCTGTTAGTCTCCCATGACCTTGACACTTCACAGAGCACTGGCAAGTTATTTTCTATATTTGTCTGATGTTTGCGCTTGATAAAATCCAGATTATTGCATCGTGGGCAAGTATACCGTAGAGGTGATGCTGTGTCCCTCTCAGTGCGTCGTAGCAGGAGGCACACTGTGCAGACCTGTCCCCTCACTGGTGGTGTCAGCTCTGATCACTTGCTTTGGGTAGTGCTCACCAGCTTTCTCTGCTGTGCAGCTACTGTTTTTCTCTTTGTAATTCATAAGCATCTCGTGGGGGGACACTTGGGGACTACGTAAATATCCTGTGTCTCCTCACGCTTTGCCCACTCATTTTGACATGCTTTGATGATTCCTGCCTGCAGCAATAATTTACTGTGGCGTCTGCCAAATGTTCATTTTCTGTTTCCATCATTTCTCCTGTATTTATTAATTGGATCTCTTCTGTAAGGAAACGCCTCCCCTTCTCCCTGCTGTGTGTGTGTGTGTGTGTGTGTGTGTGTGTGTGTGTGTGTGTGTGTGTGTGTATTTATGTCAGTAGGGACTGATGGATTCTTGCTTCCTTTTATGGATGATCAGCCATTTAATGTATATACTTTTTACGAACTCAGGGGCCCCCAGGACTTTTCCAAAGCAGCCCACCGCAGCCAAGTTTCCTCACAGCCAGGGAAGGATGTTCAAGCTCCAGTGTCCATAATTCACGCAAAGGGGGAAGACCCCTCCCCATCCTCTGTCCACAGCCAGAGGAACTATTGAAGCCCCTTCCACACGGGAAGGCAGAGTTTGGAAAGGTCAGGTTTCTGGAGACAGGCTGGCCTTGTAGCCTAAAGAACGCACTTGGGAGGACCAGACGGTGGCTCACGCAGGGAGTGCAGTAGCATTTGAGAAGTTCTCAAGAGTTCTCTGGGAAACTGTTAAAACTAAGGTGCTAAAACTTAGTTCTTTGTTTTTTGTTTTGAATCCTCCTGTTGCGGGCTAGCAAATTCTCATTTCCAAATATGTTTTGGAGGTAAACTGTAAGATTAAGAGACAATTTCAAGTGGAATCACTGCATGGAACATTATCATTATTCACCTATTTGGTTTTATAGATTGAGTCTACTCTTTTCCTCCTGGATTACAGAATGTTTCATATTAAAGCCTTAGAAAATAAACTTTGTAGAAGAGCTTCTATATTAACAAAAACAACCTCCTGCCCCCTCCCCCCCAACAATAGTTACTTTTACGTTTGGCCTTGTAAAGCCAGTCTGCCCCTCTATCCATTGTGCTCATGTCCGAAGGCACACAGAAAGGCAGTCATTAACTATTGCCATTTGCTCCTTTGAAACACCCTGTTTTCTGTGTAAAAAGTTTTTTGTTAGGATGTTAACAGGCCCCCTCGAGGGGCAGGGAGAAGATCAGTTGTTTGCCTATTAGAGTAACAGGTCTTAGAGCAGACCACTTGGATGACTGTTTTTGGACAGAGCCCCGTCTTCTCTCATTAACCCAAACTCTTCTTTTTAAGAAGGTTTCAGAGCTGCCGGTCCCAGGTTTAAAGTTTATCTGAGACAACCACATTCTTGCCCCAAACCTACCCGGTCTAGAGAGTCATTTTTCTGACTTATTATAATTCTGGTATCTACTTTTCTCACGTGGCCTTGATTCATGTAAAGTGTACTCATTGTTCATGGTATTTCGGGCCGAGAGCCAGACCTCCCTTCCTCAGGGACTCTCCATTTCTCTGTGAAAAATGAAGTGCTGGCCGTTCAGCCTGCTGTTTGGCCTCACGCGGATGTTTCCACAGCGCCGGGGAAGCAGCAGAAGCTGCCGGAGGAGAACCGCGTAGGCTGTGCTGTTGTCGCTCCAGAATAAGCAACAGAGGCTTGAAGGAGAAACTAAGAGTTCAAGAAATCCATTTCCTCATCTTTTAAAGCAGAGAATCAGGCAAAATAATGCCTAAAGCTGTGGTGATTAACCTTTTTTGAGTCATAGATCCCTTTGAGAGCCCGATGAAACTATAGGCTCTCTTGCCATAAAAAGAAAGAAAGAAAGAGAGAGAGAGAGAGAGAGAGAGAGAGAAAGAAAGAAAAAAAGAAAGAGAGAGAGAGAGAGAGAAAGAAGGG
>NW_027551561.1:2590522-2604710 GCF_008692635.1 Crocuta crocuta | reverse complement strand
AGAGAAAATCACATGAACCCACACACTATCATGAGTACAGTTTCAAGGGGTTCCACAAAGCCCTTTCTCTCTTCTGTCCACGAGTCCTCAGCTGGGGAAGAGACTCAGGTGGGGACCGATCTCGTACATATTACATTTTTGTAGCTCTGACTCAGAAATCTGCAAGGGAGGAGAATCTTAGACCATTCACAAGCTCCCAGGTGGCAGAGAGCCAGCGCGGTGCTCTGGAGAGAGCGTGGGCCTGGATGCCAGACAGACCTGGATTTGAGTCAGAGCTCCTCACTCACTAGCCTGGGACCTCAGGCGTGGTACCTGACCTCTCTGAGTTTGTTTTGTCCTCTTTACAGCAAAGTCAGTAATGTTCCCCTCACAGGATTAATGGTGAGGATGAGTTGAGATGACATGTTGGCATTTGGCACAAGTGGTCTTGTTCCGGACTCTTAAGCAGTTGGGTGGCCTGATCAGCATTGCCAGCTTTTCGTGGGGCCTGGCATGGGGTCTGCCATCTCCTCTCCCCAGCCTCCCCCCTGCCTAAGGAAAGTTCTGGCAGCGCCTGCCCTAACCAAAAGCCAAACAGTAGTGGGAGGACCACAGAGCCAGCACCTGGTGAGGGGGCAGGAAGCAGTACGTTTCCCACAGCCATCTCAGCAGGCTGGGCAAAGCTGTCCTTCTGTGCATTGGGTGGCTTCCTCCAATTTTGTTTATGTTCAAGAAGGAAGTTAGTATAACTTTTTACCCTTGGGAATGTTGTGTTTTTCTCTGGCTGCCTCTTGGCGATTTCTCTATGTAAACACTGCCTTCAAATTGTAGGCAAGAGGGCCCCAGTACCCCTTAATACGTCAGTGTGCATTTCCTACAAATAAGGGCACAGTCTACCTGACCACAGTACACCTGCGAACCTCAGGAAGTCACCTGATCCACCATTACCGTTTAAATCGCGGACTCCATTCCTCTTTCCCAGCCATCCCAATGAGGTCTTTTCTGGACCTGAATCTGCACCAGGATCCTAGGATGCATATATTTGTCCTGTCTCTTTGGTCCCTTCCATCCGGAAAAATAACTCTCTTTCTTTATCTTTCATGACCTTGAAATTTTTGAAGAGCACAGGCCAGTTAGTTTGTAGAATGCCCCCCTCAGTCTGCATTTGACTAATGTATCCTCATGATTTATGATTTATGCAGAAGTAGTGCTGGATTCTTCTCAGAAATTCATGTCAGGAGGCACACGGTGTCAGTTTGCCCTACAGCTTGTGGTGTTCATCGTTATTACTTTAGATGGAGTCTGCCAGGTTTCTCTATTTATTAATAAGTCATTAATAATTAATAAGTGTCAGGAGAAACGTTGAAACCACATAAATAGTCTTTTTCTCATCTTTCACCTCCCACTGCTACTTGCCTGAATCATTTATTCGTAAGATAGTTGCCAAATGATCATTTTTCTAATACCACCATTTCTTCTACATTATGAGTTGGCATTATATTTTAAGAAAAAGCTTTCTCTTTTCCTCATTTATTATATCAGCACGTACACATGGATTCCTATTTTATTCAGTGGGTTATAGCCTTTATTACCTTTTTTTAAGCTTATGTTGGAATAAATTTAAACCTGCATAAAAATTTCCAGAGTCGTGCAGATTCCCCATACTCCCCTCTCCCAAGTTCTCCTAATGTTAATGTCTTACGTAACCATAGAACAGTTCTGAAAACCAGGAAGTTAACACTGGTACAGTACAGCTTACTAAACTCGGACCTTATTTGGATTTCACTGTTTTTTCCACTAATGTCCTTTTTCCCTTTCAGGATCCATCATTATTTTAATGCTTAAATTGTCCCTGATTTGGCCATTGGAACCCCTCCAAGCTGATTTTTCGTGCTATTTTGCAGGCTCCTGTCATTTCTGGGGCACTTCCCTTCTGGCACAACAAAATATACCAGGCTCATCTTATACTTTCCCACCCCAGCCCTGGAGTCATCCATTTTTCCAGGATCCCTTGTTTCTTTGGTGGGAATGAGATTTAGAAACTAAGTTCTGGGCATCAGGTATGTTCATGACTCCTTGGATGTCATGCTTCTAGGTCCTTATCCCTGAGAGACCTAAGAGATAGATGGAGGTGTACACATGTGTGTTTAAACACGTGCATCTGTATCTGTTTTTATACCAGCATATATTAAAACCTGTGAATTTATGCTGATAACTCCAATTCTACTCCAACACCACAGGATTTATTTTAGCCTCCCCCTTTTTTCGTCTATAACAACTACATTCTGCAGCAGTGAGAAACTTGGCCCCCCAGATCTTCCGTGTATTTACTTATTTGCTCCATTTACCTGTGTGTAGTCCATCTCCCAGTTGTGCTCAGCCATACCTTGGCTCCCCAACCCCACTGGCCACATCAGAGCCAAATCATTGGCCCCAAACTAAGGGCAGAGGAGGGAGGGGTGCAGATTGGTTTGAGTACCCTCGATTTAGCAAGTTCTATAACTTCCTGGGGATCTGAAGCTGCCTTGCCCATGCTCCCCTCCTGGACAGCTCTGATCGCCTGCTGTCTGCCCCTCCCCATGCTGTCACCACTCTGCCTTCCATTTAGAGTATTGTTGTTAGAGATGCTGACTGCAGATCCACCAGAAGAAACGGCCCTCGTCATTCCCTTACTAATACTGCTCAGCACTGGTCTTTCTTCCTGAGTCATTTCATCGATCAGCGCAACCCCCAGCAGTAGTTCGCGTGGGGCCCTGACATTCTCGGACATGTTGGTCAGAAAGCTCAAGCTACGGGGAGGGGGTAGAAGATACCTTCCACATCCGTGACATGTGGCGTAAGCTGGTGAGAAGGTGAATAACAGCACCAGGCACGATGCCATCTCTCTGTGTAGTGCTTTAGTGTTGGAAAGTTGGAGCATGGCATAGTGGATGGAGCTGGGCTCGGGGGTCACATCCCCAGGCTGATTCCAGCGCCGACAAATTCCGTGACCTAGGGCAAGTCATATTCTTTTTCTCAGCCTCGCTTTCTTCATTTATAAAACGGAGATCATTATGCCTTCCCTTCAGGGCTGTTGTGAGGATTACAAGAGATTGAATTTTTAATGCACCCAGCACAATGCCTAGTTTATAGGCTTAGGGCCCCGTGGGAGATGGTGGTACCTGGCGTGAAGACGTGAGGCTGGCAGCACTTTGCTGTGAGAGTTACAGAGGAGTGTATAAATCAAACTGTAGGTCAGACTTTTCCAATTTGTGACTTCCAGCTTAGCCACGTCCCCTCCTCCTTACATCCTCCCTCCACACATCATAATCCGAGCTTACTTTTGACTCCGTGCCTTTATTCTTACCTGAGTCTGCTGTGAAATTTACTCTCTAGCTACCTCTAGTTTCCTTTGTCTGAAACAAATTGTTCGCATTATCCATACTGCAAAATTAGCATTTTGTTGCTGTCTCCAAATCGAAATAAGGGCTAAAAAAGATCAAAGCTTCTGGTAGGCAGATGCTATCTTAACCCCTGCACCTTGCCACACCTTGATCAGGACTTGACCCTTTATAAACTCTTACTGGATTGCACTTGCTTTATGGTGTAAAAGACACCTCCTTGTGATTCCAGTCAGCAGCTCAATATGCCACAGCACACCTTTCTCACTCAGGCTAGTGTTTGATACCTGGAAGAAATGACAACTTTTGCTTTTTGTTTCTTTAGTTGATCTCCTTCCTATGTATGGCACACAGAGCCCAGAGCCTTGCACATACTAAACGCTCGGCTAGAAGTCGAGTGGACTAAACCATCTATGCTGTGACATGTCGATCACTCGTCTTCCCGTGTCTCGTGTGGCACAGAGCACGCACATGCAGAGAGTGGAGATTAAAGGGAGGGACGCTTATTCTAACGGGTTTATATCTCGTCCACACGGAAAGCAGTGTCAGAAGTAACCTGGGAGATGGCCTGCAGTGTATGGGAGGTCTTTTAAAGGGTTTTTTTTTTTAAGTGGGAATTTTCTTTATGCTTTATGAGTGTAAGTAGTTAATAATCTTATTGATCGAGGTGGCTCTGAAATAGAGGCATTTGAGTAGGTATTCTGACTTCAGCTGCCAGGGGAATTGGATGAGTCGTTAAAGTAAAAACACTTTGGAGCTCCGGCCCCTGTTTTGGTTGGCAGTAGAGATTTGGAGAGTAGAATCCCTCCTAAGAAAATTCCAGTGGAACCCTTGGCTTCCCTAGGACATGCCCTTCCCTACTGCACCAGCCCCTGCCCCGCCTCCACCCTCCCACCTTCCTGTTCCCATCTGTCAGGAACAAAGCATGGGGCCGGACCAGCTGCATGCGTACTGGGCGCCAACATAACTGAAAAATGAACTTCACACATAAACATGAGAGGTGGGCCTAGGGAGAGTAGAGTTCCTGGAAATATTATTCCCTCTCTTGAGGAGCAGATGATAACATATGAATTGGAGAAGACTCTACTCTGTAGCAAGCACCTTTCACCTTTTGTACCAACTCCAGCTTATTAGAAGTGACTGGCTAGAATGCTCTCTCAAGAAGGATCCTGAAGTTACACCAAAGATCAATGCAAAAGAGAGCCGTTATCGAGAGCATTGCCTGCTGTTGACCCAGGATGGGAGAAGGTCGTCATGTTTCTTGAACATTTGAAATCCTTACAATGTACGGTAAAGTGTAAAAAAAGAAAATAATGAGAATACAATGTCAGTGTGTTGCAGATGGCAGAGTCGAAATTGAGACAGAGGAATGGTTTGAGTAGGAGTTGTCTGGGCGAGCCCTGAGCTGAGCCTGAGGGTGAGTGAGGAGGTGGCCGGAGAACATCTTGGCCAGGGGAGGCACCCAGGCAAAGGTCCAGAGTCAGGGATGGAGGTAGAACAGGGCGCAGGGAAGGGGACTCAGGCTAGAGCGGAGGGTCACTATGGAGGAGAAGTGAGAGATTAAATGGAGAAGGTGGGGCAGGAAGAGGTGGTGAGGAATGGGGTGGTGTCCCCGCAGCTTTCAGGGTTAGCCCACAAGGTCTTCCCCTGCTTGCCATCACCACAAAGAGCCAGCCGAGGCCTGAAGTCCTTTGAGGGCAGAGTGGCTACATCTGGATATAATAAACTTTCAATAACAAAAGCTCTTGAGTAAAATGTCAGTTTTCTCCTCTTCCTGCTAGTTGATGCTGTGTGTGGTTCTTGTCTTTTTCTTCCTGTTATATAAATACATTTTGAAAGCACAGCTGGTGGGGTGCTTGGGTGGCTCAGTCGGTTAAGCATCCGACTTCAGCTCAAGTCATGATCCCATGGTTTGTGGGTTCAAGCCCCGCGTCGGGGTCTGTGCTGACAGCTCAGAGCCTGGAGCTGGGCTTTGGAGTCAGTGTCTCCCTCTCTCTCTCTCTGCCCCTCTCCCGCTCATACTCTGTCTCTTAAAAATAAACGTTAAAAAAAATTAAAAGCACAGCTGGATTCTTGTAGCCTTAGACAGCAGCCTAGAAGATAAAATGTCAAGGGGTGGAGGGGACCCCTCCCATTTTTCATACAGCACAACTGTGCAGGAAGCAGTGAATAGAGCCCCACTGGATCGTAGCTACGATGAGTCGACACGGCTAAGCAAACTTAGTGATGTTCAAATGGGGAATGGGGATAGCTACAGCCACCCTCCCCATTGTGACCTGCTCCAAACGTGGGGCTGCCATAACCTGCTTTCTCCTAGGAGTTTTTACACCTTTGATTCTGGAAGTTTTAAGAAGAAACTGCATCAAAAACAGCAAGAAAGCATTAGAATTCTTTATAGTTTCTCTTTGTTTTGGCATCTACCTCGTGGGCATATTTAGGTTAATGATATCAAAATATTTGCTGACATCATAACCTTTTTGTGTTTTCAGAGGTAGGAAGGTAGACGGGCTAAAAACATGAGGTTTGAGCCAGGCTTTTTGGTTTTGAACTCTGGCTTTCTCCAACCCTTTTGCTGTGTGACCTTCGACAAGGTCCTTGCCTTCTCTGCACCTTCCTTTTTGAAAATGAGGACAGTAATAATATGTACCTCATAAAGTTAGTGTGCAAATTAAGTGAAATGCAATGAAGTTAACACTTAGAAACTGCTGACATGGTATGTGCCTGGTATATATATATCATCAGCGTTCAAACCATGATCTCTGTCATTACTTACAGTTTTCATTTGTGGAGAAGGGAAATGATACTTAATATGGTAGCAGATTCTAGGCTCAGCTCTGCCACTAAATTATGTGACAGACTTTCTAGACCTTAATTTTTTTCATTTCTTAGAGGGTACAAGAATACCTTCTCTCTCTCACAGAGGCTTGGGGTCAAATGTGATCACGAAATGCCTTGAAAAATATAAAGCAGGTGCGTCTGGGTGGCTCAGTCACTTGAGCGTCCGACTTTGACTCAGGTCATTATCTCACGGTTCGCAGGTTCAAGCCCCGTGTTGGGCTCTGTGTGGAGGGCTTAGAGCCTGGAGCCTGCTTCAGATCCTGTGTCTCTCTCTCTCTCTGCCCCTCCCCTCCTTGCTCTCTGTCTCTCTGTCTGTCTCTCTGTCTCTCTCTCTCTCTCTCTCAAAAATCATAAACATTTACGGGCACATTGGTGGCTCAGTTGGTTGAGCATCCGACTTTGGCTCAGGTCATGATCTCGCAGTTTGTGAGTTCGATCCCTGCGTCAGGCTCAGAACCTGGAGTCTGATTCGGATTCTGTGTCTCTGCCCCTCTCTGCCCCTTCCATGCTCATGCTGTATGTCTGTCTGTCTCTCAATAGTAAATAAACATTAAAAAAATATTTTTTAATCATAGACTTTTTTTAAAAGATAAGCATAAAGCAGCACACAAATGCCAATTCTTGCTGCTGTTACTGTAAGCTGGTGATAGTTAATGAAGTCAACTGATAAAAATGGGTCCGATTTTAAATGTAAAACACATGAGGAATGATTTACTCATGGCAGTCAAGCACGTTTGCTTTATCTTTCTTGAAATAACATGGCAGGTTTTCTTCCTCCTAGAAACCTTGGAGAGCTGATAGATCGGTTTGTGGCCGATTTCAAAGCCCAGGGACCACCCAAGCCCAACACTGATGAAGGGGGTGCCGTGCTCCCCAGCTGTGCTGACCTCTTTGTCTACTACAAGAAGTGCATGGTGCAGTGCTCTCAACTCAGTACTGGGGAGCCGATGATCGCTCTGACCACCATTTTCCAGAAGTACCTCCGAGAATATGCGTGGAAAATCCTCTCCGGCAATCTGCCCAAGTGAGTGCTATTCTTCCTGGTCCAAGTGGTGAAGTAAGATTCTGAGTATACCTAAATATGGGAATATAAGGAAATCTACTCTGAAACGGTTTGCTGAACCACTAAGAGCGTCAAGGAGAAAAACACCCTTACTGAGTTCCCAAGAGCCTGAGACTATTTCCTGTTGAATGGAATTCCACAGCTGATCAAGACTGTTAGAGGAGGGGGCGCCTGGGTGGCTCAGTTGGTTAAGTGTCCGACTTTGGCTCAGGTCACGATCTCATGATTTGTGGTTCGAGCCCCGCATCGGGCTCTGTGCTGACAGCTAGCTCAGAGCCTGGAGCCTGTCTTTGGATTCTGTGTCTCCCTCTCTCTCTCTGACCCTCCCTTGCTCATGCTGTCTCTCTTTCTCTCTCTCTCTCAGAAATAAATAAAACATTAAAAATTAAAAATTAAAAAAAAAAAAAGACTGTTAGAGGAAATGCCCACGCTGGCCACCAGCCTAGGTCGGATCTTACCGCAGTGGACTCCAGGGAGTTGGCCCATTATGTATATCTTTAATTGACATGGGTTCAGCAATAGGTTGTTGCCACCAAAAAAAAAAAAAGGTGGTGGTAGTAGTAACTTTTAAACAACGTAGGCAATTTCACTCAATGAGATCGTGTCCTGGGATAAGCATACAGGAGGCATGAATCTCCTTTTCCCTTGAGCTGAGTACATTCCAAAGTCTCTTACTGTGAGTGTTTCTTGCTATACTGGGGACAGAGTCTAATGTTTAAAGATCTGGTAGGTTTTGGGGGAAGGGGGTGGCATGGCACAGCCCCTACTTATAGTGACTTCACTGTATGCATTTTGGGACATTAGAATATTGTTATATTCTTAATGGAAATAAATGGGTATTTGACTAGAGTTTAAAGATTTTTGGTTCTATAGCAATTTCAATTATAATTATACAATCTAAAGTGATGCTTTGGAACTTAGTATTTATAAATCATCCCCATGGCCAAATTCAATAATTCTGGAATTAGTTGCTATTGTTTTCACTAAAATGTGTTGTATATGGGACTTTTACGTTATTTGGAGGAAAGAAAATAAAATCCCTATGCTCTAGCCAGAGATTGGAAGTAAAAGATATATTTCACCAATGAGAATTTCTTTGACCAGGATAGTAACATTTTTAAAATTTCTAATAACTTTTATTCTGGTCATCAGAATAATAGAAGTTCATTATAGTTTAGAAAACACAGAAAAGCACAAAGACAGAAATAAAAGTCAGCTACCATCTCACCACCCAGAAGAAACAAATCCAACATTTTGGTGTATGTTTTTCTGTTTTTTACTTATATATGTAATGTGTGTGGTGTTGTGCTTTTGTTCGTTCTGCAGTGCTGGGACGATACAGCCGGTAGTTTTACACCCTGCAGCTTTCACCCAGCATCAGCCTGTGAGCATTTCCCCGTGTGTCACAGCAGGAACGGTGTACTCTGCTAGGGTGTCGTTAGCAAAGCAGCTATTCACAGAAACGGGGGCAAGGTGAAAGGCACCAACACAGGATTCTGAAGCATCCAAAATCTAGGGAGTAATTGTTAACTACTTTAAAACTCCTTTGAGAGCCAGGGCTATGGACGAAGGGCTGTCCCACAGAAGATGGAGGGCCACGGTCAGGGCCAGCACCACATTGAAGCAGAAGGAGCAGGAGACCTTGTTAGTCCTCAGCCGTCTCTCTCCTCTACCTCTCGAGCCTGGGTGATAGGTCTGAAGAGGTCAGTCTCCTGAGCCATAGAGAAGGGAGGAGAAGAGCAACGAATGGGTCTGGAAGGCCGACAGGGACCGTTCAGCACGAGTACATCGTCATCAAAACACTTAATGAGGTCATGCTAATCCAGCGTACAGAAGACCTCACTTAACTTCTGAACTTCTTCTTGATCATTCCCTTAACTTATCATTTAGGTTGGGTTCACTATTTCAGTATTTTAAACACTCAGAAAAGCATCCTTGAGCAAGAGTAGAACCACTGGGTCAAATAGTGTGAACATGTTTGTTAAGCTCCTGAAATCTACCTCCCGAAGGTTGTACAGTTCAGTGCTCCTGACCCATAGTGCAAGAGGGTGTCAGTGTCCTCACAACCCTCGGAAGTGCTGGAAATTAAGATATTTTCAAAGCTTTGATTCCCAGTAAGACTGGGAAATTTTAGGGTTACCCTTTTTAACATTTTATTTTTAAGGTAGATGTCATTGAGTTCTGTCTCCTTTTAAAAAACATAGAATCTCACAGTTAAAATACCAGAAGGTTTTATAACTGTATTTTTACATTTTGTGGACACGTGGCTAGATCAGCAGGAAGGCATGAGGCAGTCAGGGCTTTGGGTAGGACCCATGCCTTAACATTCCCTGTGGTACCCCTCCGCAAACACAGCGTGCAGATTCCTGTGCAGAATTTCCTCAACCCAGAAGGGCAATTGGAGAACCAGCTTTTGTGCTACAGATGATCCTGTCGAACTCTCCAGATCGGGAGATTCTAAGCTAAGCAGAGAGGCTGCTGGCAGCCTTCTCTGTGAGTATCAGAGTCATTGTAGTTCATATGACTGATTACTGGCCTGCTGTTGGAATTGTCTCTTCCTACTTCTGATGGTCAGAGAACTTAAACAGATGATAGTCAAGGTAAGGTCAATAGGAAAAGGACTCATTGTGCGTGGGTTTGTTTGGGCCACATCCAGCCTTTCCTTCCCCCTTTTCTTTGTCTTAAGATGTGCCGTTACCAGCTCAGGAAGCAAATGAGAAGCCCCAGCCTGACTGGTTCCTGTTCCTTTTCCTCAGGACCACAAGCAGCAGCGGAGGGCTGACCATCAGCAGCCTCCTCAAGGAAAAGGAAGGCTCCGAAGTAGCCAAGTTCACTCTGGAGGAGCTCTGCCTCATCTGCAGCATCCTGAGCACAGCAGAGTACTGTCTGGCCACCACCCAGCAGGTGAGCTGCCTGCCACTTCCTCTTCCTGAACCATCTGCGCTGCTTAACTCAGGGCATGAAACCGTGGGCCCTGACTGGCCATGTAGAACCCTGGGCAGCCATGAACAGGCTGTCACAGAGGAAAATTTGCCGTCCAGCCGGAAGATGGCCCGGGCAGCCATCTTACAGAAGAGCCTTGTTAAAAGGAGACTGGGTAAGAAAGTATGACCGGTCTCCTCCCCAGCGTCGGCTCAGCTCCTCAGAGGGCATGTCTGCTTGAAAGTAGGTCAGTAGCACTGTCTCCCATGTGAGAAAAACAGTAAGACACTTAATGGTGCCGGGACCCGGCCTTTGGTGGTGATGAGTCACAGCCAGTGATCCCATGCTCAGAAGTGTTACTGGGCTGAGCAGAATCCTTTGGGCTTTCATGTGTCTCCCGAAATTTTCAGAGCATTCTGGGCTTGCCTAAACAAACAACCATTGTTTGGACGCTGACGTTCAGGAACTGTGAAGCAGGAAAGGGTGATGCCTCTCCTGGAGCTCCCCCTTAGCAGAAGGAAGACCCAGAAGAATTTTCCATTTAGCCTTAGACATGGGATTAGGAGTTCCTTTTCACATTTGGTCTGGAATTCACCTAAGGCCAAGAGAAGGAAAATAATTGCAGAAGGTTCAGCTCTTCCCCCCTTTTTGGGCTTATTATTTACACATGTCTGGATCATAGGCAGGTAGTCATCAATTATGGTTCAGACGGCCCAGCTTAGAGCGCCTGTGAGCCAGAGCAAGACACCGTGACCTGATCAGAAATCAAGAGTCAGACACTTAACAGACTGAGCCACCCAGGTGCCCCAAAATAGAGTATTTTAAAAGTAAAATAACTGTGGTACCAAAGGGGAAAAATATAAAACTAATGATTCTTGGGTCACCTGGGTGGCTCATTCAGTTAAAGCATCAGACTTGATTTTGGCTCAAGGTCATGATTTCATGGTTCCTGGGATCGAGCCCCACACTGTGCTCTGTGCTGACAGCATGGAGTCTGCTTGGGATTCTCTCTCTCCCACTCTCCCTGCTCCTGTTCTGCTCACAAACTCTCTTTCTCGCTCTCAAAATAAATAAATGAACATTTTTAAAAAATAACTCTTAATCCCATCACTGTCAAATAATCATATTAGCAATTTGGAGTATTTTCCTTTGATCCTTTTTCATGAACATAGTTTTGTGTGCTATAGTCATTTCTTTCTGCAAGGCAGAAAAGGTATTTATTTATTTATGTATAAAGTTTATTTATTTTGAGAGAATGTGTGTGTGTATGTGTGCGCACGCACGCGCATGAGCGGGGGAGGGGATGGGAGAGAGAGAGCGAGAGAGAGAAAGAGAGACAGAGAGAGAGAATCTCAAGCAGGCTCCACAAACTGTCAGCACAGAGGGACACAGACCCTGAGATCATGACCTGAGCCAAAATCAAGAGTCGGATGCTTCACCACCACAGTTTTGTACACTATAATCTTAACTTACTTCATTCATATCCCTTTGTTGTTATGCGTTAGCATTTCTCCTGTTGCTATGATATCTTTATTACCAACAATGTTACAGTTATAAAATATTCCATTAAAGGACAACACCATAAATGATTTAAGAGGATCCTGCAGAATTATCTATGCTGGTTCAGGTTTTGCTTCTATAAGTAATTCTACAAAGAACATCCAATATGTTTTGCATTATTTTTCTAGACCAGATTCTTGTTTTTTTAACATTTATTTCTTTGAGAGAGAGAGAGAGAAGGTGTGCGTGCACATACACAAGCAGAGGAGGGGCAGAGAGAGAGCAGAGTTAACAAATTGCAAGCAGGCTCCGCGCTATCACTGCAGAGCCCAACGCAGAGCTCGATCCCTCAAACCGGAGATCATGATCGGAGCAGGAATCAAGAGTCAGATGCTTAACCAGCTGAGCCACCCAGACACCCCTCTAGAGCAGATTCTTAAAAGTTCTAGAAGTACTCGTAAACCAAAGACCATTTTGATGACTCATAAGTGTAGCCAATTTTTTTGTGATTTAGTAAAAATTACTTTTGTTGATCATAAAAGTCAGTACATTGTTAGCACCTATATTGTGATATTTAAATACTGTTTTTCCCTAAAAGAAACCAGAGATCCCTGGAGAAATGAGTAATCCCAGGTGTGGGACAGGAAATGTACAAGGTGAACCTGAAGCATCATGTCATACAAAAAGCAAGAAAAATATCAAAGACTGTGAGTCCTTCCAGAGGATTCCGGAGCCATAATGGCCTCACTGTACAAAAAGATGTGCGCAGGTCCTAACTACCAGTGCCCATGAACGTGACCCTGTTTGGAAATGGGGTCTTTGAAGCTATAATTAAGTAAGGATCTAAAAAAGAGATTATTTTGCATTTAGGGAGAACCCTAAATCCAATGACTGGCATCCTTAGAAAGGAGAGGAAGATCTAATAAGTCACAGGCAAGAAAGCCACGTGAAGCCACGCAGAGATTGGAGAGAGATGTCTGTAAGCCAAGGAACACCAGGGATTGCCAGCAACCAGAGGATAGAGGAGAGACATGGAATCATTTCTCCCTGAGAACCTCTAGAAGGAACCTACTCTGCCAGCACCTTGACTTTGGACTCTGGTCTCTGGAACTGAGAGAATAAATGTCTGTTCTGAGCCACCAAGTAATGCTGGAGCAGCCTTAAGGATCTAATACAGGAGCCCACCTGAATGCGCTCTGCTGGTCAGAGGCGGGAATGTGTAAGCATCAAAGAGAAGTTAACTGCAGTGCACTGAAAACACCAAATATGTTTAAATCCATGTGGTTATGATGATTTTATTTTTAAGTTTACATATCACTTTCAAAAACACTAAGGAACCACTGGTGTGAATTGAATACTGGTAAAGAGGAAGTTTTTATCCTTTCTTTCCTATTTAACTTAAACCTCAGGATCATGAAATCATTGACAATGGGAGGTATCTCTTTATAGCAGAATTTCAGCTAATAAGTGAAGAAGAAACAAATTAGAATGCCATTCTTTTATACCTCCTAATGAAATAATGGATCTGGGCATTGACTGTCGGTGGCTACTGACATGAAAACAGAGACAAGTGAGCATCATGTATCTGCTGGCAGAAACACACAACACCGTCTCAAAAAGAGAAAGAAAAAAGAACCTGAATCTGATCAAGCTTCTACATGAAACTACAATTTAGAGAAAATACAAGGAACAGAGGAACATGTTAATACCCTGTAGCTACAATCAGCAAAATTCAAACTGGGAAAATCTACAGAGCAAACAATCCAGTTTCCTTAGGAAAAAAATGGCAGGAAGAGGGCATGAAGAATTGGAGTGAGATACCAAAGAGACAAGAATCCAAGCGGTGTGGGGTGCCTGGGTGGCTCAGTCAGTTAAGTGTCTGACCGTTGATTTTAGCTCAGTTCGTGATCCCACAGTTTGTTAGTACAAGCCCTGTGTCAGGTTCTGTGCTGACAGTGTGGAGCCTGCCTGGGATTCTCTCTCTCCCTCTCTCTCTGGCCCTTCCCACTTCATGTGCCACCCCCATCTCAAAATAAATAAACTTAAAAAAAAATAAAAGATCTAAGTGCTGAAGAACTCAAAAATAAAACTTAGAAAACAGCGCTAATAACGTAATCACTATTGGCTCATTAATTGTAACCCTTTTACACTTAACGCCTGCATAGGGTGTTGCTTTCATTCATCCAGGAGATCTTTATGTAGTGCTTACTATGTACCAGGCACGGTATTTGGTGTTAATTAATAGAAGTGAACAAAGTAAAAGGTTTCTTATTATCAGGGAACTTAGAACTAATGGAGGAGCCAAGATAATATTAAATAAGCCAAGATGTAACTTCAATGTTGGGGTGAGTGCTGGTTAGGGAGTTGCTTACTCAAGTAGCTGATCAAGGAAGGGCTCCCGGAGGAGAACTGGTATTGAAGCCGACGCCAAGGGTTGGGAAGGGGATTGCCAGCGGAGGCGTGAGGAAGGGGTGGGGGGGGTGGCAAAGAAAGGGGGCTGGGTAGG
>NW_027551561.1:2536940-2590513 GCF_008692635.1 Crocuta crocuta | reverse complement strand
TGGTTTGAGGGGTAGACAAGGCATGTTTCAGGGAGAGGTAGTGGGAGGTGGGAAGTATAAAGGCCCTGAGGGGGAGAGACTTGGTGAGTTCCAGAACCTTAAGCCTTCAGAGTAAATGAAGCCAAGCAGGCAAAGGGGAAAGCAAGATGTGGGCCGGAGAACCTGACAGGACCCACTCTCAGCTAGTTAGAAGTTTGGATTTTATTCTCAGCATCACAGGAAAAGATCTCTGAAGAGTTTAAGCATTGTAGGCCTGTGCTGTCATTTGCTCCCTTTGTCCCTTATAAATGTGTGGACTCTTTCCAATTTGTCACTAATGTAAGCAAGGTCAGAGTGTATGCTTTAAGAAAAGAGGATCTTGGGGCGCCTGGGTGGCTCAGTCAGTTAAGTATCCAACTTCAGCTCAGGTCATGATCTCACGGTTCATGAGTTCGAGCCCCATGGCAGGCTCTGTGCTGACAGCTCAGAGCCTTGAGCCTGCTTCAGAGTCTCTTTCTCTCTGTCCTTTCTCTCTGTCCCTCCCCTGCTTGTACTCTGTCTCTCTCTAATATAAATAAAACATTACAAAAAAAAAAAAAGAGGATCTTACCTGTTTTGTTCACTGAGTAACTCATTTGCTCTGGCACAAAGCAGGCTTTCTGTAAATTTTGGTTGAATTAGTGAACACTGCAAAGAATACTCGCATATCTTTGTATATTGTCCTTGTTATTCATTGCAATATATCTCTAGATGGAGTGTAGTTAAATTTCTGCTTTTTGAATAAATTGCCTTCCAAAAGGTACACTAATTTACACATCCCTAAGAGGATTTTTTAAATTTCAGACGAAACATTCATTATTCTTAGAGTTTGTGTACTCAGCAGCTTTGGGAGTGCTAGATGAGTCAGTTCCCAGGGTGCTTGGAAATGTTTACAATCCCCAGTCAGTTGTCTTTTTTCTTTGAGGCCATTGGGAGCATATCCAGTGTTTGGCTACAGGCTGATGAAGGCAGACTGGGTTTTTTTGTTGTTGTTTACCTGAGTGTCCCTGGCACCTTAACATGGTGGGTGGCCCACAGCAGCACCCTCCGTGAATACTTGCACGGATTTTACTGCCACTCACCACCAGAGGCTTCCAGTGCTGTTGAGCAAGCCTGCAGTTCCAGGAGCAGGGAGGATCCTGACAACTGCGGTCTTTTTTAAAATGAAGTGAAGAGCGCCTGAGTGGCTCAGTCGGTTAAGTGTCTGACTTCGGCTCAGGTCATGATCTCACAGTTTGTGGGTTCGAGCCCCACGTTGGGCTCTGTGCTGACAGCTCAGAGCCTGGAGCCTGCTTCAGATTCTGTGTCTCCTTCTCCCTCTGACCCCGCCCTGCTCACACTGTCTCTCTCTCTCTCTCTCTCTCTCTCTCTCTCTCTCTCTCTCAGAAATAAATAAAACATTAAAAAATACAGTTTTTAATAAAATCAGTGAAGTGAATTGTCTGCGTGTCATAAGAACTGAGTGCAGCCCAGTGACGGGCACGGGTTCTCCAGGAAGTTTGACTCCTGACCCCACCACACCCTGTCTTGGGAGGTCACACATCCACTTTCTCTTCTGTAAAATGGAGATAATAATAGGATCTTCCTTCTCGGGCTATGAGGATCAAATGAGTCCTTACAGGACAAGTGTCTGGAGTTGCACCTGACTCCTCAAACTTGGGACCCATTAAGTACTGCTACTTACGGCACTCCTTTGGATAATCGTTAAGCGTGTTCTTCTCTCTTACTGTTAATAGCTAGAAGAAAAACTCAAAGAAAAAGTTGATGCGAGTCTGACTGAACGAATCAATCTGACTGGAGAAATGGATACGTTCAGCACGTATGTACCTTGCACATATTTGCTTAAGGCCGGCCCTTTGCCCCTCACAAAGCAGCGTGTCTCAGGCCATCGGCCGTAGGTGACGACCAAGCCTCAGAGGTTCCCAGGGCCTCCCCTGTTGAATCCGGATGACTCCCCAGGAGCCACTAAGACGAAGCATTAGAAGTCAGTGCCTCCTGCGCGGGCTCCTCAGAAGCAGTCATATTTAGCGCAAAGGGTCTCCACCGTTGCACTCCCAACACTAACAAAAAGAGAAGTCCTCCCTTGGCTGTCCCTGCAGGAAGGTCAAGTCCAGGGCCTCCTGTCTGGCCCCCTACCCCAAGTCCCCACCCGCTGGGTGTAAGCGGCTTGACTTTAGCTGGGGGTGGGGGTGGGGTCGAGGGTGTCTATCCGAGAGGTTCAGCTGGAGAGCCTTCTCAAGGTAGCCCTTCCACCGCCTGTATTGCCTGCGGTGCATTTGTTGTGGTCGGTAAGTGCGACTGGGGTAGGCCAGGCCCCGGCTTGCACACCAGCCACTTCCCAAGAAAAAGTCAAGACTCTCTTTTCTTAAGTCCGCTCCTCTCCTCTTCTCAACTTTTTTTTTTTTCAAGTTCTGATTTAAACATCTTGGGCAAACAGGTGCTTTTGGAGTAAGACGTGATGTGGAGCAGGGGCATTCGCCATGGAGTTTTGTGACCTGACTCAGTGGGCACACAGCCAAACAGAGGCCAGGACACACAGCAACAGTGAAGAGCCGAGAGGCTCCTCCTTGTCATCCGTTCCCTTTTGAAATCAAACTCGAGTTCTTCTGAAGGAATGATGAATCTAATTTTGACACAGGTCCCTAGAAGATTTGGCGGGGGCCATGTCGGTCATTCAGGAAGTTAGCCTTTTAAAGTCGTGACCACCGTGATTTGTTTCACTTGCAGTGTCATCTCTAGCAGCATTCAGTTGTTGGTTCAGGATCTGGATGCTGCCTGCGACCCTGCCCTGACTGCCATGAGCAAGGTAAGGCTTGGGGAAGTGCCTCTTCTATTCCTCCAGGAGGAATAGAGGGTCCCTCTGCCAGCCCTAGCCCATGGCTCCTTGAGGTTCTTCACGGCTTCGAGTATCAGCGGGGAGGAGGCCAGAAGACCTCCAGATCAGTGTATCTCGTACCTAGGCCAGTTGCTTGTCCTCTGAGAACGAGACAGGGAGCAGGTGCGTTTGGTAAGTCCAAAGCAGAGGTCTCTGTTTAGCATCTGACACATGCTGAAAACTTTCATGTGATCTCCCCAGAACGGGTGTTTTTCTTAGTGCTTACGGCAGTAACTTCTGACTCTGTCCCAGCTCTGGTATCAGTATAGGATTATTTGACCGGGTTGGAGACCTTCGTTTTACTAATGTCATGGTGGCCCATCAGTCAGTCCTGAGCCCCCAGTCCCCTCCTTTAGCACATGCTGCCTGGCATTACTATTTGGCTTTCACGTGCCTGTGTCTTTTCTTCCTAAAAGAATATAAATTCCTGAAGTGCTTGGACAATTTAGGATCTAGAAGAATCTCTTGTTTGTTGGTTAATTACCTTGGAAATGGGCAGTTCTTTGTTGCTTCTTAACCCAAATAACACAAAGCTGTCCACTCTAGAATTTCTAGAGCAGGGGTCAGCAAACTACACCCTGCAGTCTAAATCTTACCCATTGCCTGTTTTTGTAAAGTCTTATCGGAACACAGCCATGCCTGTTCACGTATATATTATCTGTGGGTGCTTTGTGCTACAGCGGCAGAATTAAGTAATTAATTAGTAAGTAAGTAATGAGACCATACAGCTCAAAAAGCTTAAAAATATTTACCGTCTGGCCCTTTACAGAAAATGTTTGCCAGTGACTGTTCTCGAATTATCAGACTCTTGTAGCATTCTCTTTTTAAAAAATTTTTTTAAATGTTTTATTTATTTCTGAGAGAGAAAGAGAGACAGTGTGAGCAGAGTGAGGGTCAGAGAGAGAGGGACACACAGAATCTGAAGCAGGCTCCAGGCTCTGAGCTGTCAGCACAGAGCCTGTCAGCACAGAGCCTGATGCGGGGCTCGAACCCACGAACTGTGAGATCATGAGCTGAGCCGAAGTCGGACACTTAACGGACTGAGCCACCCAGGCGCCCCTCTTGTAGCATTCTTAAACTCTGAAGAAAGAACCTCTCTAGAGCCTCCTGGCCAGTAGCAGAGTACAGTGGAAAAAACACTGGCCTCAGAGTCAGACAGACCTAACTGTTCCCATTTTTCCTTTGGGGGCGTTGAGCAAATGACTTAACCCCTCTGGGCCCAAGTGAACGCAAGTGTGTGAAATGCGGCCCTTCGCTGCCCAGTGCTGTCGGGACAGAACATGAAGAGGGCCGCTGGCCCGGCGCCAATAGATGTTGGTGCTCTTGTCGGGAGCGGTGGCCGTGTCACAAGGTTGTATAAGCACACATTTGGTCTGAATTGGGGTTTGTAGTAGATTGTAAATATTTAACAAAAATAGGATGAAAACCAAAACTTAGTCTGCAGGGTTGTATGAAGCAGAGTGGGGAGTCATGCACAGCTGATGTCACAGAGTTTCTATTAAAAAAGCTGATGCCTCCGCCAATCAGATGGGTGCGTGTATTTCCAGTGTTCTCTGTTTACGAGCGGAACATGAGCAGGCAGATTGGGGCTCACCCATTTTCTTAAAGGAACATGGCTCTTTTTGGGCTCTGATTATCCCCTAGCTGCTGGTGAACATCACCGTATCCTGCATCTGATCTGTTCCAGCTGCCATCTCTGCTGAACTGCCACACACTTTACATCAGAATGCAGCTGGTAGAAGAATTTTTACATTTACCAAAGGAAGAGTGGGTCTTTTCCCCCAGTAAAATAACACTTGTAGGGGGTTTAACACTCCAGGTGTTGCTTATATGAACTGTCAGTTCATTAGTGGATTTCCCTCAAATATCCCCTCACCCACTGCCCCCGACCACCACCCATTTCTCCCCCAGACCCACAACAGCAAGTATTAACAGAGACCATACCTCCAGAATCGTTTGTTTATATCCTAGGAAAACCACAGACGAGGGAGCACAGCAGCTGGGAAGCCGTAGCTCTTTGTCTGAATTCTGCAGTTCTAGTGAAATGAGATCCATGTGATGAAAATGACCAGATATAAACAAACTGAGTGGTCACACATTGATTCAACATACACTCTTTGTTATTTGTGCCAGCATCCTGTTTTGTGGAGTTTCTTCTGGGATTTTTTTCAAACTTCTGTTGTGTGATCATGCTTATTTCTGTCTCTGATTCCACCATTTTTGCTGCTATTTGGACAGTTCAGTTCATACTCAGTCTCCTTGCTGGGGGTTGCAAGGCCGGGAAAGACATGGACCTTGTCTCAATCAATGGGAATCAATGCTTAGATTCCAGAACACATGGGTAAGGAATGTCTGAGTTGAGAGGAATGCCCAGGCAACAGCAATATAAGGTGTGAGGAAATCAGTACATGAGAAAAGTACAAAATGTGCCCTCTTTAAAAGAGGAGAGAGTTCATCTCTCTGTTCACATCAGGTGGGAAAGCGAAGAAAGCCTTCCTAAGGAAGTGGCCTTTGAAACAGACCCTGAAGGATGGTGATGTTTGGAACAAATTTCACCTTCCCACCAGCAACAGTCAAGGGCTCTAAAATGTCCGTATCTTCACCAGTGCTTTATTTTTCAGGGTAGCCATTCTATCTCATTGTGGTTTCAGTTTGTGTTTGTGTTTCCCTGATGACTAAGGTGTTGAGCATCTTTTCATGTGCTTATTGGCCATCTGTGTATCTCCTTTGAAGAAATGTCAGTTCAGATCCTTTGTCCATTTTTAAATTGGGTTCTTTTTATTGTTGAGTTGTAAAAGTTATTTTTATAGTCAAGATAACTAACACTCCCTATCAAATATGTGATTTGTAAATATTTTCTCCCTTTCTGTGGGTATCTTTTCACTTTCTTTTATTTATTTATTTTTTGTTTATTTTTGAGAGAGAGACAGAGAAAGAGACAGAGTATGAGCAGGAGAGGGGCAGAGAGAGAGGGAGACACAGAATCCAAAGCAGGCTCCAGGCTCTGAGCTGTCAGCACAGAGCCCAACGCGGGGCTCAAACTCATGAGACTGCAAGACCATGACCTGAACTGAAGTTGGATGCTTAACTGACCGAGCCACCCAGGGGCCCCTCACTTTCTTGCTTACATACTTTGAAACACTAAAGTTTTTAATTTTGTTGAAGTCTAGTTTTCATAGTTTTTCTTTTGCTGCTTGTGCTTTTGGTGTTCTAAGACACCATTGCCTAATCCAGAATTACGAAGATTTACACCTGTATTTTTCTTCTAAGCTTTTTGTAGTTTCACCCCTTGTATTTGGGCCTTCAATGCATTTTGAGTTCACTTTTGTATATGATGTGAGATAAGGATTCAGCTTTGTTTCTTTGCATGTAGATATGCAGCTGTCCCAGGACCATTTGTTGTTAAGGCTATTCTTTACCCACTGGATGGTCTTGACACTCTTGTCAAAAATCAGTTGACCACAGATATACAGGTTTATTTCTGGACTTTCGGTTATATTCCATTGATCTATATGTCTGTCTTTATGCCAGCACTACCACTCTGTTTTGATTATTGCAGCTTTGTTTTGTTTTTTGGGAGTTTTTAATGTTTACTTATTTTTGAGAGAGAGGGAGACAGAATCCAAAGCAGGCTCCTTGCTGTCGGCGCAGAGCCCGAAGTAGAGCCCGAACTCACAAACCATGAGATCATGGCCTGAGCCAAAGTTGGAGGCATAGCCAACTGAGCCACCAGTGCACCCCACTTATTGCAGCTTTGTATCAAGCTTTAAAATCCGGAAGCATGAATCCTCCAAGTTTATTCTTTTTCAAGATTGTTTGACCATTTTGATCTCATACAGTGTCACCATTTTTTGTCTTCCCTGCAGTGTCCTTCTCCATGAAGCACCACAGTACCTAGACCACCTCTCCAGTCTGTCATACAATTGTTTTTATATCCGTTTCCCCTATTAGGCTTTGAACAACTTGAGGGCTGTGTCTTGCTCACTTTTGGATCTCCGTGGCATAGCTTAACAGTAGTGTTCCCTCACTGACTTGGACGGTAAAGAGGGCAGGAAGAAGAAAGAACTAAAGTTTGTAGACACCCATTTGACCAAAGAATGGTGACAAAATGAGACACAGGTAACCCTACTGATTTAGCTGGACAGAGCAGGTAGACATAGAGTATCTCTTTAGGAAATGGCAGGATCAGAGACTGAAACCTTTTGGCACATATAAGTACTGTTGAAGATATGATACTCCTTGATAGTACTCAACAGCAGGGCTCCTGACTTCAACAAGTAGCATCCTGGAGCTGATTGAAGGGAGATCAGAAGTAGGAAATGCCCACTTCTAGCTATTAGCCCCCCACGTGTGGGCGAGAGCCCTGCTGCTAGAAAAGGAGAGGAAAACACAAAGTGGCAAAGTTTGGTAGAAAATACAGGAACAGCCTTAAACAGACCCGGCCCGTGTGAAAGAAGTAAAATATGGTAAGAGTTTAGTGGTCTCTCTGAAAAGGTAATTTTGAGATTACAGTAATGTTGTAGATAAGGTATATCAAAATTTCAGACCATTTTTCCCTACCATGTTGCATTATTTTCTTAGATGAGCTCTAGGAGATAATAGTGGTCATTTATGGAGCACTTGACCAGGTATCAGCACCCAAATGCAGGATCTCATTTAATTCTGACAATAAATGTATAAGGTACCTCTATTATTTCCTTCTCCCTTTCACTGATAAGGGAACTGAAACTCAGAGAAGTTGAGTCCCTTGTCCCAGACCTCTTAGATAGCATGTGGGAGAGCCAGGATCCAAATTCAGGTTGGTCTCTCTGCAGGATTATACTACACCATACATACATAGTGAGCAACTGTGGAAACTGAAGCAAACTTAGCTTAAGTAACTTAGCCTAAAAGTGGAAGGGCCCTAAGTCAATGTGTGCCCGGTGCTGCTGGGTTCCTGAAAATCGTCATGCTTACCATACTGAGTCTTTGGGCACTCACAGGCACCCTGTTAGATATTCGTCTTCAGTCTTTCTCAATCTGACACCGTGACTTTCCCCCAGGGGAGAAAATCCGCTGAGCAGCCAACCCAGGTGTTCCAGCCTGGTTTGCATATTTCTCACTGAAAAGGAAGAAATCTTCATTCTGGTGTGTTTGTTTTCTTTTTCATAATATACCCAAAACCATATTAAGCCTTGTAACGGTGAAGCCAGAAATAAAACCAAGTCTCTAGATTCTTGAAGAGGTAATTATTTGTAGTGCTTTAGGAGAAATACGAAGACTTCTGTAGTTTAAATGTAAATTCTATAAATCTTCAGCAATTAGCCATTGTAATTAGGCTTTACAATGGCTTCCTGAGAAAGGGACCATTGGTCCCATGGTCCCCTCCTCACTGCGTCCTTTTTCCTGGGGCTCCTCACAGAATCTAACTCTCTGTCCAAGATCAGACACACTTTGCTTTGGCCCCTTAATAGTAGTTTTAGAAAAAAAACCAGAAAGAAGAAACTGAACAAATTAAATTTCCTTACAGTCTGGCATGTAATTTCTATTAGGTTTCAAGACTGTGAACATGTACTAATCTAGGAGGCCACATTACTGTCCCCCAAAGACATTTTGAAATGGCTAGAACAGTGCTCAAATCTGTTCTCATTTTCCTCTGTCATTAAAATGTAAATCTATTTCAGGAGGCCCGCAGAACTCCATGGTTAAGAAATCCTCAAGTTCACCTTCCACTTAACAATCAAAGCACATCTTTTTTTACAAAAGATTTCTTTTTTTCATGATGACCAAAGCAAATCAGCTTCATTATAAAAAACTATATAAAAAATGACAGATTTTTAAAAAGAAGAAAATTTAAATCACTCATAGTCCAGCCAATAGATTTACGTCAGTCTTTTATGCATACAGTGTTTTTTTTAATTTTTTGTGTATACTTATTTTTTTTTTAATGTTTTTTTTTTAAATTTATTTCTAGGAGAGAGAGAGAGAGAGAGCGAGCGTGAACAGGGGAGGGTCAGAGAGAGAGGGAGTCACAGACTGAAACAGGCTCCAGGCTCTGAGCCGGCAGTCAGCACAGAGCCCAACGTGGGGCTCGAACCCACGAACCGCGAGATCATGACCTAAGCGAAAGTCGGACCCTTAACCGACTAAGCCACCCAGGTGCCCCTGTGTATACTTATTTTTGATAGCGAGAGAGACTGAGCACAAGCTGGGGAGGGACAGAGAGAGGGAGACACAGAATCCCAAGCAGGCTTCAGGCGGGGCTCGAACCCACAGCCTGCGAGATCATGACCTGAGCCAAAGTCGGATGCTTAACCGACTGAGCCACCCAGGCGCCCCACATATAGTGTTTAAATAGAAGCTCATACTTTATATACAGCTTTATAACTATTTTTCTCATTTAGCAGGTTTTAATAGTTTTCTGTGTTGTTTAGTCCAGAGCTGCTAAATTCCACGGACAGAGTGTTTGTTGTTAAAATTGTAGCAACAATTTACATTTACCATGGAACTAATACCTGACAGGCACTATGTTAAGAGCATTCGACGTGTTATCTTTCAACAACTGTGTGGATTACAGAATTATCACCCCAAGGTGTATAGCCAAGAAAACGGAGGTTCGGGGAGGTGAGGTGGGTTGGGTAACTTACCTGAGCTACACACTTAGCAGCTTGCACAGTTTTAGAACTCAGGACTGGCAGACTCCACATTTCCTCATTTTAAGTATTCCAGTGGAGTCCTTTCCTTAAAATGTATGCCATCAACTCTCTTTTGATCATTATTTCCAATTATTCACATTTAAACAGTCTGGCAATGGACAACTCATGTATGCATGTGTGGGTGTGTGCATGTGCGTGTTTTCTGAGCACTCATAATTATTAGCCTCAGATTCATTGCCTTCAAGGGAATTGGAGAGATCAAAAGCTGTGTAAAATGCCAAGACTTTTGGTAGATATTTTCAAATTGTATTTAAGAAAAGGTTATACAAATTCACCTTCCCATCGGCCTAGCAGTGAGTAGGAAAAAAAAGTATGTATTTATCATCCTAGAGCCTTTGTTACTTGTTTCTATTCTGGATCTTCTTGGTTTGCCCCTTGGAGTCCAGGCACGCGCATCCTCTTCCTCAGCACCGCCATCACCACTACCACATCACCTGTACACGTACAGCCCCATACACAGATTCTGCCTGCTCCAATTCCTTCAGCTAATTTCAAGTTCATTTAGGGTGGGAATACTCTTTTGGAAAGCAACATGGTAAAATGGAAAAAACATTGATTTCAGAGTCAGACAAACCAATTTTAGATCTCAGCCCTGCTAACTTCTCAGTTTTGCTCATTGGGCAAATCACTGTCCTCACGCCTGTCTTACCTATAAAGCCTCCTCTACTGTGTTATTGTAGGCAGGAAGTTCATGTGGAGAGGTCTACCACATGATGCTCGGTATATAGTACGTGCTCAAAAAACGTTCCTTCCCCCTTTTAATTCCCCACACAGTGCTTGATCCAGTGCTCTGCATGCACAAGGAAGCTATAAATGCCACAGATGTTTGTTGTAGGAGTAAAAGTAACCCCAGACAAGCTGTAGAGTATGTGTGTGTGCCCAGGCAGATGTCGGTGCTTGGGGCCAGTGGCCCAGCAGCCCACACCATAACCCTACGCTCCATCTGCCTGAAATGTCCCCAGAATCCGCATGCCTCAGTCTATGTTCTGTGTCTCTGTAGTCCCATGATCAAATGAACAGGTGGGAATCTGAATTCGGGGAAAATTAGTTGCTCAGGAGGCTTCTTTCCAACTTCATATAGCACTAGAGAAAACCATGTTCCAAAGTAAGCTAGTTTGGAGCTCTGCTCTCCAATTGGTGAGTTGGTCAGAATTCTGTGCTACAAGGAGCTCTGTCTACGATTATCTCCTCAGCCCTGCCTGTGAAGCATTAACATCAGTCACACACTCCTCCTCAGGTGGCAGAAACCGTGGTTGTGCCCCCGGCCCCACAGCCTCCCCTGTAGCTAAGTGTGACCATTTCCTTGGGTGCCGTTTCTTTCCATCCTGTATCTTAGTTACAGCTGCTTTTGCAAACTGTCTTTCCTGTTGTTCATATAGTAGCAGTATTATGCAACCCCACCTACACTAAAAGCACAAGAGGGCGACTTTAAGTAGGGAGGGGTAAATTCTTTTTTTAAAGATTTTATTTTTAAGTTACCTGTACACCCAGCATGGGGCTCGAACTCACAACCATTGATCAAGAGTCACATGCTTCTCCAGCTGAAGCAGGCAGGTATCCCTAGAGGGGTGAATGTCAAATGCAGAGTTTACCTGGAAAAGTCGGAACCTTATTTCTCCTGATGGCTTTTCATGATGTTTGTTCTTCCAGTGCAAGCTACTTTTTGTTTCCTTTTTTGACACAGAACTTTGTTTTGAACACCGTGTATTTCATTAGCTTCTCCCTGAGAAACGGGGCTTGGCTTGCATTAAGGCCCAGGAAGTGCTTTTGTTCCCTTTTTTTTTTTTTTTTTTTAAATAATCATCTGGGAAACAGCCTGGTGTTGTAGTGCTTGGGTTTTAGACAGACTTGGGTTGTCTCCATGCTATTGTTTACCAGCCGTGTGACTTTGAGCAAGTTCCCTAACCTCGTTGAGCTTTTTGACTTTCCTCCTCACCAAAGGAGCTCATGCATGAATAGTAAGTGAGATAATGTATACGAATCACCAGGCAAAGTGACCTGCGAATGGCGGGTCCTAACATCAGTGTCTTGGGCCATTCAGGTCACAGCTTCTCCCCCAAGTTATCTGGGACGGGTGATGGCAAGCATCAACCATCTAAGGCAGTGACTGGACAGAATCGCTGCTAATTACATTTTACAGGGTTTTTTAAATAGTAATGCCAGTGTCAACTTTCATTGTTCTCTAGTACTTTAAACTATTTTCTGACATGGGTCACCTGGATAGCTCATTCAGTTAAGCATCTGACTCTTGGTATCAGCTCAGGTCATGATCCTGCAGTTTGTGAGATCAAACCACGCTTGATGGGATTTCTCTCTTCCTCTCTCTCTGCCCCAATCATTCTCTCTTTCTCCTTCTCCCTCTCTCTCTCTCTCTGCCTCTCTCATAAATAAATAAATAAGTGAATGAATAGTTTTCTTATGTCATTAAGCTGACTTAAATTTAAAATCACAAATCTACTTGACTTTTGCTAACACTTTTTTTTTTTAATTTGTTTAATGTTTATTTATTTTGAGAGACAGAGACAGAGTGCGAGCCTGGGAGAGTCAGAGAGAGAGGGAGACACAGAATCCGAAGCAGGCTCCAGGCTCTGAGCTGTCAGCATAGTGCCCAACGTGGGGCTCAAACTCACAAACCATGAGATCATGACCTGAGCCGAAGTCGGACACTTAACTGACTGAGCCACCCAGGCGCCCCACTAATACTTCTTTTAACTTGACCAGTGGAGTTATCACCGGCTAACTATTAAACCAAATCAGATCTTTTCATATATATTCCAAATGTGGATACATACTGACATGGCCAATAAGAGGGCTTAGCCCACCAGCGAGAACTCAAAGTCCAACGTCCCACGCTTTATCTTGCTTCAGAGCTGCTTTGTAATCAATGACAGGGTGCGTCGCCACCTCCCTTTATGGTTGTCTTCTGTTAATGGAGAACTACAATGTGTAGACAATTATGTGTTAACCTTGTGAGATGTTGAAGTGTCAAATGTTGCCTACCTGGAAAACAGTAGTCATTTCTGTGCAAGAGCCTCATGGCAGGTGCAGGAAGGAGCAGCAGGCTCTGTCCCCGGGTTGCTGTGTTTCCACAGGGCACTCTGCTCCACGCGGTGCCGCAGAGCCAGGGAAGAGAGGGTGAGGTTCAGACAGGAGCAGCATCTGTCAATTCTGGCCTTACCTCATGAGCTCCTGTAAGATCACCTAGGATGCTTTTTTTTTTTTTTTTTTTTATTAGTTTATTGTCAAATTAGTTTCCACATAACACTCAGTGCTCATCCCCACAAGTGTCCTCCTCCATGCCCATCCCCCCCTCCCCCCACATCCATCAGTCCTCAGTTTTTGTCAGCATTCAAGAGTCTCTCATGGTTTGCTTCTCTCCCTTTCCCCCACCATTTCCGCCCTTCTTCTCCCCCTTGTTCCTCCGTCAAGTTCCTCCTAATCCTCCTATACGTGCAAACATATGATATTTGTCCTTCTCTGCCTGACTTATTTCGCTCAGCATAACACCCTCAAGGTCCATCCATGTTGCTACACATGGCCAGATTTCATTGTTTCTCATTGCCATGTAGTATTCCATGGTATAGATAAACCACATCTTCTGGATCCATTCATCTGTTGATGGACACTTAGGCTCTTTCCATGTTTTAGCTTCACCTAGGATGCTTTTTGTTCAGGTGGGTCAAATCTCTAGGATTAGAGCCTTTTGAATAGGCTCTAGCCTCTAAGCCTTTTGCATAGGATAAAAAGATAATAAGGAAAACATTACACATAAAACAATAGAATATAAAGTCGGTTCATAGTAGAACCTTCTACTGTTTCTCCATGGTTTGTTCCTAATTTTCCCCAGTGAAAAATTAGAGACCTTTTTCTATCTGGCACTTTGTTGTGAAACCTCTTCATAAGACTTCATGTTTCTGGGCCTTGGTTTTCTTATCTCTAAAATGAAGACAGAGGTTCCTTCCTGCTTTTTTCTATGCTCACACGTACCTAAAGTTTTCAAATATAAACATCTGCTGATTTGAAGAAACATGAGGACAAACCATGGAGCCATTCGAGCTTCCCAGGAGCTGGGGAGTCATCCATGTACAATATGATTCCTTTAAACGAGTTCCCTCCGTATTGAATTTTTCCTTTCCCCAAGAGCTGTATAAAATAGTGTTCTCTTGCCAGAGACATCAAGGCCTCAGAGCTGCCGCCCCCCTTCTGCGAACATATTACATGGTTTGTGTTTGGCTTAGGATCTTTGTAATAGACGGCCCAGCTCTGTTCCGAGAGGCTGACTCAGCAGAATCCTCCAGCACATTCCTGCTCTTTTCAGGACTAAAGTGCCCATTTGCTGCCAGCCTCAGGGCAGGCTGGGTGCCGCCACTGCCTCTCTTCTCCTGTACGTGTCCAAGGGGGAGAGGCCCCACAGTATTGCTTCTTGCCCTGTTTTAGTGTAGATGTTTTCCAGAGCGTTTCTCCTGATTCTCCTCAGGTGGTTAGAGCTTGAGCTGAGCGGGTCCCTCGTTTGTGCCGCCGGCCTGCCCAGGGACCACTCAGGTCCTTCTCTGTGAAGCCGGCGTGCCCCACGCCTGCCGTTCACACTGCCCCTGTGCTTCCTGCCTGCCCTGGTCCGCATGCCACCGCCCTGCCCTCTCCTGTGCCCCCCTTGTACTTCCCAGACATCTTTCCTTTCCCTGGACCAAGACCCCCGCGTGATCTCGAAGGTTTTATGGGTAAGGTTTAAATGTGTTACTATGGAATACTTCCATTCTGTACACAAGTAGAGAAAACAGTATCACAGACCTCACAGACCCATCCCCCAGCTTCACTAACCCTTCATCTCCTCCTCCCGATCCTAGATTATTTTGAAGCATGTCTCCCCCATCCTATCATTTCTTGCTCCCTTTTTTCCAAATCCTCACCTCCTTACAGTTTACTTGAGTGAAAGGCCCGAGTACTCTCGACCAGGTTTCATTTCACTTAGCCCAGCCAGCCCTCCGATCTCCCAAGCTACCAACCTGCTCAGAAAGGGTGCGCCTCCCCGGTTCCCCCCAGTCCTTCCCTGGTGGGTCAGTTGACGGATCGGTGCTGTCCAGCTCTCCCGCCTGGTGAGGCTTCCCTTGCACGTTGGCCACTTGGTTGGGCAGGGAAGGCCAGTGCAAGCATGAGGGCTCCGGGCGGGAAAAGGTACCCGAGTCACACCTCACCGCTAAGGACAAGGTGGGTCATCGTCAGCCACTACAGACGGGGTAGGACAAACGGCCCGAAATAAAATGGCGGCCGCGACCACAAGCTCCGGCCTCACTGCCACTCCGCCTGCCCTGTCCTGGGTAACACAGAAGACTGTTCTCCTGCGAAGGATCTAAAGGCTTGTCCTCCTGTATCCCCATTTTCAGATGCAGTGGCAGAATGTGGAGCACGTTGGGGACCAGAGCCCTTATGTCACCTCTGTCATTCTCCACATTAAGCAGAATGTCCCTATCATCCGTGACAACCTGGCCTCCACCCGGAAATACTTTACTCAGTTCTGCATCAAATTTGCAAAGTAAGTCGTGGAGCATTCCCATCGCGGGGCTGTTTTGTGGGCCGCCCTCAGCAGCAGCATGCTCACGGTCCCGGGGTCCCACTGCCCAGCGGGGGTTTGCTCTGGTGCCTCCAAGTGCACTGCTTGAAGTCGCAGACAACAGCGACAGCAACATAGTCATCAGCCACAGGAAGACACACTCAGATGAGCTGGGGAGACTGTTCTTTGGGATTATGTGGACATAACAGTGCCCCTGCCTCCCCACAGGTTTGGATAATTAAAAATATTTTTCAGTGATTTCATTTCTTATGTTTTTTGTCTCTCCAACTAGATTCTAAACTCTTTTTAGGGTCAGTTCTACTTCTTTTAAGCCTTCTCTTCCTCCTTCCCCATAGTACTTATTACTGGGGCTGCCAGAATTGATCTGCTTCTGGACATCCCGATCCCAGGGAAGGTACTAGAAATTGGGAAGAGCAAGTCGGGGAGCTCCACTGCCAAAGGAGATGAAGCGAACATGGCACTGCTTGTCTGCTGCTGCATCCTCGTGTGTGGCCATTTCTGGCTTGATGTTCGGAAGTGGGGATATGGTTTGGGCCTGTGCCAGTTAGCCTCGTTTCCCCCGAGACCAGGCGCCGGAGAGGGTCAGTGCCGCCTCCAGCCCTCGAGCAGACAGGCGTTCTGGCACACACCGCAACGAAGGGCTCCGGGAAGGTTGGCCCGTTCCAAGCTACTGTATTTAGGCTGTCCTTGTCCAAGTTCCGAAGGGGGATTTAGGGCTTCAAGTTTCTGTCCTCCCCAAATCTCCCCCGGTTCGTATTCAGTTAAGGCCTTCTCTCTCCCTCACAAACCAACCCTAAGGAACAACAGTTATGGAGGCCTTGTGGCAGTAGCTTCATTTCCAGTTTGTCAAGAAGGATCAGGTAGCCTCCCCAGGGAGTCATTAACGTTTGCAGTGTGGCCAGTGACCCGGGAACTGACATTCCCTACAGCCTCGGAGCGCTCATCAGTGTGCGTTAAAGGCATTGCTGATAAATTACACCGTGACACCACCTGTGCCCTTGGTGGATTCAATGTCTCCATACAATTTCACTGTGGCTCAGGATCTCCAGGGTGGTTGCACAGAGGTCTGAACCAATGTTAAAGAGAATAGTGAGTCCGTTTACTAAGCTGGTCCCGACATCAGCCTCACATTCTCTCAGAGCCCTTTGATTTTCTTGCTGAGCTTCTACTGGATGAGCTAGGAAGAGGATGCCCATCTCTCATATCTGGAAGTTTAACCTCTGATAGAAAAAGCAGTTTTCTGATTTAATCCATGGTACTCCTCATCCTTGTAAATCCCAGCAAAAGACTGGAAACCTCAGAGGTGGCGCTGTGAGAAGATCCTTCCGCAGCAAGAGCAGTGGCCAGCACTGCCCCAGGGGGCTGAGCAGCCTTGGGCACTTAGCCATCACATCGCCGGGACCTCTCCCCACCAGGACATGTTTCTGGTCCCTAAGTTTTCCCCACCCCACCCTTGTGGACTAGCACACAGAGCCAATTCAAGGGTACAACCCAAGCTACTCTAGAGAGAAGTAACTTAGGTTATAAACTGTGTACCATTGTGATTAGTCACGAATTCAACCTCATGTGTTTTGTTTGGCCTGGCTCTGGTGTAGAACACTGAAGAATCCCTCTTTTTTTTTTTTTTTAATGTTTTTTTATTTATTTCTGAGAGAAAGAGAGCATGAGCAGGGGAGAGTCAGAGAGAGAGGGAGACACAGAATCTGAAACAGGCCCTAGGCTCTGAGCTCTCAGCACAGAGCCCAACATAGGGCCCGAACCCACAAACTGTGAGATCATGACCTGAGCCAAAGTCGGAAGCTCAACTGACTGAGCCACCCAGGTGCCCTTGAAGAATCCCTCCTATAGAGCCCCTGCTGTACCTCCTGATCAGCAGGCCTCCCCCTAGATCAGATCTCTAGAGTTTAGGTTTCTTTCCCTTTAACTTCCTTTCTTATTGCACCAATGCAAAGCCATAAATGGTTCCTTTTGCCTCCGTTTGGTCGCTGAAGCAACAACAGCTTTTCCTGTTTCGATATCACGATCACCACTCGATTAAAACTATCTGAACCACAGGCAACTTCCCTCATTCGCTAAGCCAATTCTCTTCCATTCAATAATGGCAATCATAAAACAAATCCCTTAGTAGTGGTTGAGAGGATAAAATGAGAAGTCATGTGTAAACTTCCATGCTGGTACCAAGCTGACATTCAAACAGTGGTAGCTGCTACCGTTTTAATTTGTTATTATTGATCCTTTCTTTAACATGCAGTCATTTGAGCACCTTCTATGTCCCAGATGTAGAATTAAGTGCTTTGGTTTAACAGATACGGTCCCTGTCTTCATTTACCCTACAGTCAAGTGGAGGGAAATAAACATGTAAGCAAGTAATATAGTGAGGGAGGTTCTGTGATAGGCTAGAGGTCTGTGAACTCTGTGTAGAGGATGGGGGAGGTGACTGAGGAGAGGCTTCATAAGGAGAGAGGTCCTGGAGCAGGTGCAAGAGCTGTGTGGGCACTGACCCACAAGGCCGTGGGGAAGGGCACTCTGGGCACAGGGCGCAGTGGAAGCAAAGTCTCAGTGGCAGTAAATGGCCTGCAGAATCAAGCACAGGGTGCCACAGCTTAGCATGATAAGGCTAGGGACAGAGAGCCAGGACAGTCAAGGAAGGCAGTGTCTGCAGCCATTTCAAGAATTTTAATCAGGGAAGGGTCTTGAGCATACTGGCATCTGAAAGAAATCCCTTTGACAGTTGGTGAGGCTGAAGGCAGGGAGCCCAGTTAGGAAACTGGGGTAAGAGCTCAGGTGGGAAGGGGAGGGGCAGCCGTGGTGAGCATGGTCAGGAGGGTGGGTAAGGGGTGCAGGGGAAGGGCTGGGGGCTGGTTGGATGTTGGGAGGGAAGGCTGAGGGGCCGTGTTGGGTTAACCCCTGGATTCTGGGTAAAGAGATCAGGCCCGCTGAGCCTGGGTTCCAGGGTGGGGCCGAGTCCTGGCTGTGCTGGAATTGAGGGGAGTGCCGTTCCAGCGAGATGGCCAGTACTTGGGCGGGTATTAGAGCGGATGCAGTGTCCAGGAGAGAGTACAGAGAGGCCCAAGAGGGTGGGTGGAGCCACAGGCCTGAGAGCAGCTTTTGAAGAGTAGGCGATGAGGGTGCCAGCCAGCCTTTATCTTGACCTCCACATCCTGTTTTCTCATCGTTCCTTCATGGGCCCTGTGTCCCGCTGGCCAGCCTGGTCTAGATCTGGCCTTGATCTGGCATTTCTAGTTCCCACACCTTGCGTTCTGTACCAGTACAACTCAGTTTTCCCTACTCAGGCCCTGCAGTTGATTCTAAAAAAGGCCTTGTGATCTATAAAAATTACTCCTTCCTTTCCCCAAACCAGTTGCCCTTTAGTCCCCGGTAAATTTTTCAGAGATCATGTATTTTCCCCCTTATTCTGACAGTTACTCCCTTAGCAATTACTTCCGGTCTTTGCATTTGACATCCTATAACTATGTCAGTATTATGTCCGTCAGGGTGATTTTCAGCTGCTAATAACAGAAGCCCTGACTTAATCTCACTGAAGCATCATCAGGTGAACTTTGTATTTCTTGTAACCAGGAGATCAGAGGTAGGACACATCCAAAGATGGATGATTCAGTGGTTCGGCAATGTCATTAAGGACCCACGTTCCGTATTCCCCTGCTCTCCTTGAGGCTGGCTTCATCCTTAGAATGGTAGTAACATGGCCACTCTAGATGTTTTATTCAGACACCAGAATACCCTGAAGAAGGAGAGAAAGTCTTGCCCAGACCATGCAATGAGGTCCTTTCCTCCAGTCAGATTGTCCAGCGTGGATCGTGTCCCCTCTCAGGACCAACAGCAGTCAACAAGGGAATGCCACGCTCTGGCCGCCTAAGGCCAATTAGAAGTCACCTCTGCACTTGAGGAGGGATCAACTTTTCCCTATCACCTCAAGACCACGTTAAGTAAAACCAGGACTTTGGCTGGAAAGAAAAAGAAAGCAACGGATGCTGGGAGGCCACAGTAGCCTCTACGTCAATTTCTCAATTTTTTTTATAGAAGGAATAAGGTCTTAAAAAAAAAAGTTTCTGGGGGCACCTGGGTGACTCAGTTGGTTAAGTGTCCGACTCTTGATCTCAGCTCAGGTCTTGGTCTCAAGGTCAAGAGTTCAAGCCCCAAGTTGGGCTCCGTGCTGGGCATGGAGCCTACTTTCAAAAAAACAAACAAAACAAAAGTTTCTGCAGTCCTTTACCAAAGAGAGAATTAAGCCTAATTTGTCCCCCCCTTTTTTTTTTAATCCACAGCTCCTTCATTCCCAAGTTCATCACCCACCTCTTCAAGTGCAAGCCGATTAGCATGGTGGGAGCAGAACAGGTGAGATGAATTGATATAAGGCCTTTTCCTTTTGGCTTTTGTCAGAGAGCAAACACATCTTTCTATTAGGGATTTACACAGGAGAAATAAAACTGCTCATTTCCTCTGTTTGGGGACAAAAGAAGGACCTGGCAGCCTAACTCAGCCACTCATTTAAAACATTTTTGTTGAGCATCTACTAAGTACGCGGACATTGTGCTGGGTTTAGGTATACCCCAGTGAATAAGGCAGAAAAGACCTCTCCTTCACGATGCTCACATTCTAGTAAGAAGAGACAGATTATATATGAGGTAACAAACTAGAAGATGATTTTAACTTAAGTATGCTAAACGGCATAAAACTATGTTCTGTGAAAGAATTCTCTTAGGGGCACGAGGGAGTAATGGCTTTATCTTTTTTAAGTTTATTTATTTATTTTGAGAGAGACAGATAGAGAGTAAACAGGGGAGGGGCAGAGAGAGAGGGAGACAGAGAATCCCAACCAGGGTCTACACCAGTATGTGAGAGCCCGATGTGGGGCTCGAATTCACATACCACAAGATCTCAACCTGAGCCAAAAATCAGAGTCAGACACTTAATCAGCTGAGCCACCCAGGCATCTTGGGAGTATTGGCTTTAAAGTGGATGCTCAGAGAAGGCTTCTTCCAGAGCTTGGGTTTGAAAGGACTAGGAGAAAAGGGTCCAGGCAGAAGGAGCAGAGAGACTGATTATTTTTGAGACCTCTTAAAAGTAGCAAGCAAAGAGGGGCTCCTGGGTGGCTCGGTCAGTTAAGCATCTGACTTCAGCTAAGGTCATGATCTCATGGTTTGAGTTCGAGTCCCATGTCGGGCTCTGTGCTGACAGCTCAGAACCTGGAGCCTGCTTCCGATTCTGTGTTTCCCTCTCTCTCTACCCCTCTCCAGCTCGTGCTCTGTCTCTCTCTGTCTCTCAATAATAAAATTTTTTAAATAAATAAAAATAAAAACAATAAGGGGCGCCTGGTTGGCTCAGTCAAGTGTCTGATCACGATCTCATGGTTTGTGGGTTCGAGTCCCATATCAGTCTCTGTGCTGACAGCTCAGAGACCGGAACCTGCTTTGGATTCTGTGTCTCCCTCACTCTCTGCCCCTCCCTCTCTTTCTGCCCTACCCCACTCATGCTCTGTCTCTCTCTCTCTCTCAAAAATAAATATTAAAACAAATAAACAAAAACAATAATATTCAGCCCCTAGTTCTTGAAAAACATGTTTAGATGCAAACTGTTCATGTAGTGATAAATGATTCTCATATATTCAGTAAAGTAAATTCTCTCTAGACCTGTATACAGCAACATTTAACCAATTTCAGTTACTTATTTTTTTAAATTTTCTAATGTTTATTTATCTTTGAGAGAGGGGGAGAGACAGAGCACAAGTGGGGGAGGAGCAGAGAGAGAAGGAGAGACAGAATCCGAAGCAGGCTCCAGGCTCTGAGCTAGCTGTCAGCACAGAGCCCGACGCGGGGCTCGAACCCATGAACCATGAGATCATGACCTGAGCCCAAATCGGATGCTTAACCAACTAAGCCACCCAGGCACCCTCCAGTTACTTTTTATATTTGAAAGAACTCCCAATTACTTTTATACAAGAACTCCCAACTACTTTTTTTTTTTTTTTAATGTTTATTTTTAAGAGACAGAGCATGAGCAGGGGAGGGGGAGAGAGAGAGGGAGACGCAGAATCCGAAGCAGGCTCCAGGCTCTGAGCGGTCAGCACAGAGCCCGACGTGGGGCTCGAACTCATGAACTGCAAGATCATGACCTGAGCCAAAGTCGGACGCTTAACCGACTGAGCCACTCAGGCGCCCCTCCCAACTACTTTTATACTCTTTGTAAACGGATGGCCTTCCTGAGTTATGGAAAAAAACAGTATGGTGTGAGCATTAAGACCTTGGGTCCTGGAATCGTGGAGGTCTGAAGCCGAATCCTATCTCTGCAACATAGCAACCATTTGTACTTAGATAGATCCCCCAGCACTTTAGTTTCCCCAGCTACAAAATGGGGATCATCAGGGGCACCTGGGTAGCTTAGTCGGTTAAGCGTCCGACTTTCGCTTAGGTCATGATCTCGCAGTTCGTGGGTTCGAGCCCCGCGTCGGGCTCTGTGCTGACTGCCAGCTCGGAGCCTGGAGCCTGTTTCGGTCTGTGACTCCCTCTCTCTCTGACCCTCCCCTGCTCACACTGTCTCTCTCTCTCTCTCTCTCTCTCTCTCCTAGAAATAAATAAAACATAAAAAAAAAAAAATGGGGATCATCATAGGAGCACCTTACAGAATAGTTGTGAGGATTAAGAAGACAAGGCACAGAAAGTGATGCAATGTCTGGCCCGTGGTAAGCCCTCAACAAATGGCAGCTCTTATTAATTTAAGCTTTCTTAGACCAAGGACATGACTTGTGTCTGCATTCAGTGCACACCTCCCCTCATACTGCCATCTGGTTGATACTTGCCGCGGGTTATCTGGCTGACCAGCTTTTAAGCCACAGTCAAAAGCCTTGTCTCAGAAGGCTTCCTGGGAGGGTGCGTGGATTCAGAGGCTGACGGACCGTGCCTGACTGTAGAGTTTCTTGAGTCTGGAATGTCATAGGCGTGGGACTAGTTCTCTCCATTGGAAACGGCAGGATAATGCCCCGGCACATCTCCGGTGTCACTGGGAATTCATTCTGTTCACTCACTGTTGCGTGTATTCAGAGAGGATGTGGAAGACTGTCCGTGTGTCTGAGAGAAGCTTTGTGGAGTTCTCTGAGTTACTAGCTTCCTGTGTCTAGACTTGGTGAAGCCACTGGAACATGAAGTAGACTGGTTAGAAACATGTTTTCGTGAGTGTGCAGCTTCGCCCAAGCCGTGCTAGCTGACTTAGTGTCTGGTAACCATGGTCTTTTCATATTGTCACAGAAATCCAACATCGTATGTATGTTCCTCAGACTTTGTCTTCTTTAAAAGAATGTTAAAATAATCAGCTCAGACTCAAAGCCCATATCTTCAGAAAAATATCAGTTTGGCCGGTATTAACTTCTGCTTTGAGACGCGGATGAGAAAAGCATCTGTGAAGCTGGAATTTTCCTCTCTGTACAAGGCAAACGGGCGTGGGTGATTAAGGGAGCGCAGCCTAGGAGCGGGCATGGGCAGGAGCGGAAGGGCAGTGTGAGCCGTGATGGAGTCCCACGTGAAGTTCAGGTTTAGCAGGGCCCCTGCTTGCCCTGAGTGTCTGGGCTTAGAAACCCAAGCAGTCGTATAGCTGGAGGCATGATTACTCAGGCAGCAGAGCCACAGGAATCGGGAAGTTCACAAAGACAGGGACAGATTCTGACTCAGGTCTCCTAGCGGCTGTAATCCCAGCTTTAACAAAAGCTGTGTAAGTGAAAGCTAAGATTTAGCCCAATCTCAGCTGCCTCTGCTTGGCCACAAAGGTACTAGATCCTGAATTTAGATGATCTTCACTACTGGTGCTGAAAATAGGAAAGGAGACGTCTTCCTGCTCTTCATTCTCTTCCCAATTACTCCATACAGTGGATGATTTATCTTTGGGCCCCAGAGCCCTCTTGAGCAATTGCAAGGGCATATGGAACTGAACCGTATTGATATTTGTAATGCTTCTTGCTAGTTTGTGATTTTTCAGAGAATCTTCTGGGATTTGCAGGGCCATTAATGAGCCTTACGGCTATGGTACCTGTGACTGAGCACACGGTAGAAATGGATTCCATTTGCACGAAATTACCATAGAGGAAGCATCACAATCTGGTGTGGGGGAAGGGACCCTGAGACCTAGGGGCCAGTCCTTCCTCTGCTCTGAGCGCCCCTGTGATCATGAGCAGTTGCTTCCCTGCCCTGGGCTCAGCTTCCTCCTGTTTAAATAAGAGCACTGAATCGGACTCTCCGTGGCCCTTCTAGATTTATCACATTATGGAGTCTGAAATATTTTGGGCAATATATTCTCTGTGAAGCTATTTTCTTTTCCTTTATAGTATCTTTACATACCACATTTATTGTGGTAAAACATACATAACATAAAATGTACCATTTTGACCATTTTTAAGTGTACAGAAGTAGTAAGTATTCACGTGGTTGTACAGCCATCTACCTCCAGCCCTTTCCGTCTTCCTAACCTGAGACTCCATTCCCATGAAGTGGGGGCCTCTCGTTCCCTCCCGGCAGCCACCACTCCACTTCCCACCTCTATGAATAAGATGCTTCCGGGGGAGTATGATGAAAGTAGAGTCTACAGTACCTGGCCTTTGGCATCTGGCTTAATTCACTCAGCATGTCCTCAGGATTTACCCACATTTCGAAATGTCTGTCTTTCTTAAGGCTGAATAATATTCCATCATGTGTACATGCACTGTATTTTGACCATATTGAACTTTTTAAAAATTCACATAATTCAAAACCATCTGGAAAAAAATATTTAAAGCAAGTTTTAGATTTTTTTTTGAGCCCAAACACCAAGAAAAGGGGAAATGAGAATCAGGTATGCATAATGACAGTCAGAAAAATGAGAAAATAGGATGGTTATTCTTGGGCACAGTTCTCAGCAAATCTCCTAAAACTGACAGGGCGCATTTGTAAGCATTCCGTTAAAAAAAATAAAAGTAGAGGGGCACCTGGATGATTCAGTCAGTTGAGCGTCCAACTCTTTAATTCCAGCTCAGGTCATGATCGCACAGTTCAGTGGGATCAAGTCCCACGTCGGCGTGGAGCCTGCTTAGGATTCCCTCTCTCCCTCTCTCTCTGCCCCTTCCCCATTCACACACATGCATGAACTCTGTCAAAATAGATTAATTTTTTTTAATTGTTTTAAAAAGATGTCAGTTCTTCCAAAATTAATCTATAGATACAGTAAATCAAGCATTGGGTTGAGTTGGGGATAGTTGGGAGTGTGGGTGTAAATTGATAAGTTGATTCTAAAAGTTAGGTAGAGGGGTACCAGGGTAGCTCAGTTGGTTAAGCGTCTGACTTCAGCTCAGGTCATGATCTATCTCATGGTTCATGGGTTCAAACCTCATATCGGGTTCTGTGCTGACAACTCAGAGCCTGGAGCCTGCTGTGGATTCGGTGTCTTCTTCTGTCTCTGCACTCTGTCTGTCTCTCTCAAAAATAAATAAACATTAAAAAAAAATTTTTAAGTCAGGTAGAAATGCAAAAGACCAAGAATACCTAAAATAATATTTTAAAAAAGAACAGAGTTGGAAGACTTAAATCTTAGGATATCAAGACTTCTTTTAATGCTGTAGTAATTAGGGCTGTGTGGTCCTGGCAGCAAAGACAGGCCAACAGAACAGAATCTGGTTCAGAACTAGACCCACACAGGGGTGCCTGGGTGGCTTAGTTGGTTAAGCGTCCAACTTTCACTTAGGTCATGATCTCACGGTTCGTGGGTTCGAGCCCCACGTCGGGCTCTGTGCTGACTGCCAGCTCGGAGCCTGGAGCCTGTTTCAGTCTGTGACTCCCTCTCTCTCTGACCCTCCCCTGCTCACGCTGTCTCTCTCTCTGTCTCCTAGAAATAAATAAACATTTAAAAAAAAAAAAAAAAGAACTAGACCCACACATATATAGACACTTGATTTACGACAAAATGGCACTGTAATTCAGCTGGGAAGGGATGGTCTTCTTGATAAATAGTGCTGGGTAATTGGATATCCATATGGGGGAGAAAGTTAATCTTGACCTTTACCACACACCATATACAAAAATCCATTCCAGGGGCGCCTGGGCGGCTCAATTGGTTAAGTGTCCAACTTCGGCTCAGGTCATGATCTCACGGTTTGTGTGTTCGAGCCCCATGTCGGGCTCTGTGCTGACAGCCAGCTCAGAGCCTAGAGCCTGTTTCAGATTCTGTGTCTCCCTCTCTCTTTTACCCTCCCCTGTTCACGCTTTCTCTCTTTCTCTCAGAAATAAAACATTTAAAAAAAAAAATCCGTTTTAGCAAGGACATGGAAAAATTGGAACTCTCATGCACTGCTGGTCAGAATATAAAATGCCAAAGCGATTTTGGGAAGCACTGGCAGTTTCTCAAAAAGTTCAACATAGAGCTACCATATAACCCAGCAGTTTCACTCTTAGATATATACCCAAAAGAATGGGAAAAGTACCTGCACACGAAAACTTGTACACAGATGTTTATAACAGCATTATTCATAATAGCCAAAAAGTAGAAACAACTCACATGTGTATCAGCTGATGAGTGAATGAACAAAATGTGGTGTAATCTCACAAGGGAATAGTATTCAGCCATAAATAGGAAGGAAGTACCCACTCTTGCTGTTAACACAGATGAACTTTGGAAACATGCTAAGTGAAAGAAGCCAGATACAAAAGGCCATGTGCCGTATGATTCCATTTACATGAAATTTCCAGAATGGACAAATCTAAAAGACAGAAAGTAGATTCATAGTTTGTGAGGGCTAGAGGGGAGGAGAGAATGGGATATGACTGCAAAGGGGTAAGGGGTTTCTTTGTGGGATGATGAGATGTTCTGGAACTACACAGTGGTGATGTTTGCACCACCTTGTGAATATTCTTAGCTAAACACACTGAGCTATACTTTATTTATTTTTTTTGAGCTATACTTTAAAAGGGTGAATATTATCATATATGAATTGTATCTCAGTTTTTATTTTTTAAATTTTTTTTCATGTTTTATTTATTTCTGAGAGAGAGAGAGAGAGAGAGAGAATCTGAAGCAGGCTCCAGGCTCTGAGCTGTCAGCACAGAGCCCGACGCGGGGCTCGAGCCCACGAACTGTGAGATCATGACCTGAGCCGAAGTCGGATGCCTAACCGACTGAGCCACCCAGGCACCCCTGTATCGCAGTTTTTCAATTCAAGGTAGATTAAAGCTCTAAAAGTGATAAATAAGACAATAGAGCTTCTAGAAGATATCATAAGAAAATCTCTTCTTAAGGTTTTCATCACTAGTGATAGTCATGATGCCCCCGCAAGAGTTGTAGGAGGCTTCAGAAGTGAACCCTCCAAACAACCTTCCACAGGCACGGCACGCTTCCCAGCCTTGCACCCCAGGGGCACACCCCCAGTGAGAGCTGTACCACCCCAAAAATTTTCTCGGAGGCGCGAACAAATTTGGCTAATGGCCACCTCTTATTCCAGTGCTTCATGCCTAAGACGAACTGTGAGCTATTTTCAAAGGTGAAAACCAGAAGATTCTCATGATAAATGGGGCCTGTCACCTGCACTTCCTGCAGACAGCTGCAAAGTCTGTCCGACTGGCTCTTCCCTTGTCTGACCTCATTGCTTTTTGTAAAACCTGAGACCAAGGTCTCCATCTGTTCAGCTGTCTGGTGAGAACAGAATTTTATTGTGACTGAAAATGTCATCCCTCTCAAGATACGTGAGACCCAGAGAATGATGTCAAGTTCATTCAAAACTCTTCCTGTCACTTAAGACTATACAATTATTTATGCATATAATATATCTCTGGGAAGTGGGAAGTATCACCATAAGTTTTAAAACATAATCGTGTTTTTCCCACCAACAAATAATGCTAAGACATGGCTTGATTTTGACAAGGCTCTGAAAATTTGCTATATGGCAGATAAAGCTGAATCCTCACCAGGCATCAAAGAGCCTTCCAAAAAACGAAAAACAGAGAAAGAGTGACCAAAAAAAGAAAATAGTAACATTCCCAGTTAACAAAAGTATAGGAACTAATGTCAGGAAAACCGGCATTAACACAGCTCGGTCAGATCTTCACATGCTCCACGTTTGCTTTATTTATTTATTTATTTTTTATTAAGTAAATCCTTACATTTACTACCGAAGCCCCTGGTGGACCCTACTCTGCCATTCCCCTCCCTCCTCGCCCAGAGGTAACCATTCTGCTTCTGATTTGTAGCGTTCCCGTTGTGTATTTTGGTATGTTATGAGGGTATGTATTCTCAAATGATACGTGATTTTGTTTTCCATTTTAAGACTTTATATAAAGTGGTAGTAAATGTATCATTTCCCCACTTGATATTTTTGCCTTTGTAACAGTGTTTTTTGAGATTTACACAGGTCGATATATTGTTCTGAGTTCATTCATTTTAACTTGATGGACATTTAGATTGTTTCCAGTCTTTTGCTTTTACTTTTTTTTTTTAATGTTTATTTATTTATTTTGAGAGAGAGCATATGTGCATGAGCGTGGGAGAGGCAGAGAGACAGACAGATAGACAGAATCCCAAGCAGGCTCCATGCTGTCAGTACAGAGCCCGAACTGGGGCTCAGTCTCCTGAACCATGAGATCATGATCTGAGCTGAAATCAAGAGTCAGACGCTTACCTAACTGAGCCACACAAGGCCAGTCATTTGCTTGTACAAACAGCGGATGCAGGGAACATTTTTCACATGGGCAAGAATTTCTCTCAAGGAGGTAAGTGTGAGGGCTGTGTTATAGGTTCTGCACATCGGCATGCAAGAAAGCATTACTGAATTCCCCCCAAAGTGCTTCAACTAATTTATAGTCTTACCGCAAGTGTGAATTTCATTGTACCATATCCATGACAACACTTGGTATTATCAGCCTTTTTACTTTTGCCTAGCTGACAATCATGAAATGGTATACAGTTGTGGTTTTAATTTGCGTTCATTAGATAACTAATAAGGTTAAGTATCGTTGTAGATGTCACATAGGCACTTGAGTTTCTGCTTTTGTGAATTGCCATTTCGAGTCTTTGTTCCACTGTTGGTGTTATTATTGCTTTGGGGGCTGCTGGTCTTTTTCTTGTTGATTTGTAGGAATCTTCACGTTCTGTATAGTATTCCTTTGCCAGAACTGCAGGTACCCTTTGTCCTTTGTTTATGTACCTTTGATATAGCCTCATTTTATTTTAAGGGAATAGATTTTTTTTTTAACGTTTATTCATTTTTGAGAGACAAAGAGTGAATGGAGGAGGGGCAGAGAAGAGAGGGAGACACAGAATCTGAAGCAGGCTCCAGGCTCTGAGCTGCCCGCACAGAGTGTGACGTAGGGCTTGAACCCACGAACTGTGAGATCATGATCTGAGCCAAAGTCAGAGGCTTAACCGACTGAGCCACCCAGGTGCCCCGGGAATAGATTTTTCTAATCTTTCCTGTGTTTTACATTCTTTTCTACCTATGCATAATAAAAATAATCTGTTTTCTTCTTAAAGTTTTTCTTTTCGGGGCGCTTGGCTGGCTCGGTCGATTAAGCGTCCAACTTCAGCCTAGGTCATGATCTTACGATGCATGAATTCAAGCTCCGCATCAGGCTCTGTGCTGACAGCTCAGAGCCTGGGGCCTGCCTCAGATTCTGTGTCACCCTTTCTCTCTGCCCCTCCCCTGCTCATGCTCTGTCTCTCTCTCAAAAATAAATAAACATTTAAAAAAAATTTTTTTTTGTTTTTCTTTTCATATCCCTGTTTTAAATCTACCTGGAAATTAGCATGGTTATTCTGTAAGAGAGGCATGCTACTGGATTCTCTTGAGCAAGAGCAATGGTCATTTCCAGGGGGGCTCTGAGAAATGCTAGGCTCTTCCTGTGGGCCTCAGGCAGTCTGTGCTCCTCTCTGTTATGCGTGTTTAGGTAGTTTTCTCTGGAAACCCATGGCCTTTTCAAAAAACAGATACTAGGAGAGTAGGAATTTTCATCTCTAGAAACCTAGAAGAGTCCAAAATGCCCTAGCGATTGAATGACAGAGTTTTGACTAGCCACCATTACTGCATAGAATTACACTTTCCTTAATGTAGCTTCCTCATCAGTTTTTTAAGTTAAGGTTTTTTTTTTTTTTTAAGTTTATTTAGAGAGAGAGAAAGCATGAGCAGGGGAGGGGCAGACAGAGAGAGGGAATCCCAAGCAGGCTCTTTGCTATCAGTGTGGAGCCCAACATGGGGCTCGATCTTATGAAGCGCAAAATGACCTGAGCCAAAATCAAGAGTCAGCCACTTCACCGACTGAGCCACCCAGGGACCCCAAGTTTTTATAGAGCAGTTTAAGGTTCACAACAGAATTGAGGGGCAGTAGATTTCCCATATACCTCCGTGCCCCTACAAAGGCAGAGCCCCTCCCCCATTAGCAGTATCCTGCCCCAAATTGGTACATTGGTTACAATTGCTGAACCTGCATTGACACACCCTCATCCTCAGAGTCTGTAAGCACACACTTGGTGTGGGTTCGAACAAGTGTATAATGATGTGTATCCACCGTTATGGCGTCACACGGAGTAGTTTCTTGGCCCTCAAAGTCCTCTGTCCCCCACCTCTTCATCCCATGTGTACATTCACCCCCAATTCTTGGCAACAACCACTGGGCTTTTTTTTTTACTCTCTCTACATTTTCACCTTTTCTAGAATGTCACTTGGTTGTAATCAAACAGAAGCTTTTTCAGATTGGCTTCTGTCACTTAGTCATAGGCATTTAAGGTTCCTTCATGTCTTTTCATGACTTGTAGCTCATTTCTGTTTAGCACTGAATAATGTTCCATTGCCTGGATTACTATAGTTTACTCATTCAGCTACTAAAGGACATCTTGGTTTGCTTCCGAGTTTGAGCAGTTATGAATAAACCTGTTAGAAACATGTGTGTAGGTTTTTGCATGCATGTAAGTTTTCAACTCCTTTGGGTGCTGCCCAGGAGCACTATTGCTGGGTTGTATGGTAAGAGTATGTTTAGTTTTATAGGAAACTACCTTCCAAAGTGGCTGTACCGGTTTGCATTCCCACCAGCAATGAGGGAGACTTCCTGTTGCTCCACGTCCTCACTGACATTTCGTGTTGTCGTGGTCCGGATTTGGGCTGTTCTCATAGATGTGTAGTGATAGCTCATTGTTTTAATTTGATTTCCCTGGTGACATGTAACGTGGAGCGTCTTTACATATGTTCATTTGTCATCTGTGTATCTTCCTTCATGAGGTGTCTGTACAGTCTTTGGCCCATTGTTAAGTTGGGTATTCGCTTTTTTGTTGTTGAGTTTTAAGAGTTATGTATATGTTTTGAATTACAGACCTTCGTCAGGTATGTCTTTTGCAAATATTTTTCTCCCAGTGTGTAGCTCAGCTTCTCATTCCCTTGATACTGTCTTTAGCAGAGCAGAGGTTTTTCATTTTAATGACGTCCAGCTCATCACGGACTTCTTTCATGGATCACGTCCTTGGTGTTATGTATAAAAAAAAAAATCATCACCATACCCAAGGTCATCTCGGGTTTCTCCTGTGCTATCTTCTAGAAGTTTTGTAGTTGTGTTTTACGATTGGGTCAGTGATCCGTTATGAACTTTTGTGAAGGGTGGAAGGTCTGTGTCTAGATTCGTTTTCCTTGCGTGTGGATGTCCATCTGTTCCACCACCACTTTTTGAGAAGACGGTCTTCGCTCCCCTGTATTTCCTTTGCTCATTTGTGAAAGATCAGTTGACTCTATTTGTGGGGGTCTGTTTCTGGGCTCTGTTCTGCTTCATTGATCTGTTTGTCTCTTCTTTTACCAGTACTACCCTGTCTTGATTACTGAGTCTTGATAATAAATTTCGAGGTGGGGCACCTGGGTAGCTTAGTCAGTTGAGAGTCCAACTCTTGATTTCGGCTCAGGTCATGATCCCAGGGTTGTGAGATCAAGCTCCATGTCAGGCTCCATGCTGAGCGTGGAGCCTGCTTAAGATTTTCTCTCTCCCCCCCTCCCTCTCCCTCTCCCTCCCTGCTCCCCCTCTCTCCCTCCCTCCCTTCCTCTGCCCCCTCATGCATTTTCTCTCTCAAATAAATTAATTTCAAAACATAAATTTAAAAAATACATTTTGAAATAAGGTGATGTCAATCCCCAGCTTTGCTCTTTCAATAATGTGCTGACATTTCTGGGATTTTGCTTCTGCATATAAATGTTAGAAGCAGTCTGTCATTGCCTCACCATTTTTTGAGAGTAATATTTCCATTAAGTTATTCCAAGTAAAACATTGATGTCTTCTGCAAACTTTTATACTGTTGTCAGTATTCTAATCACATGACCATGAAATCAATAGTGTCTCTCATTGATGAGTTTATCTTCTCTTAGTTCATTATTCTCCTGTCCGTAGCAAAGTACAGGGGCAGTGGGAGAAAGCAGCGTCAGGGCCGTAAGGGGTCCCGCACCGTTCCCGCTTGATGTCATTATGAAAGGCTTTCTGAGAGGGGCGGGTGTGGCAGGTGTAGCCAGCCTCGTCCTGATGTAAGATGGACCCTCGGAGTGGTAGCGGCGGTGACAGCAGACTGTTCCCCCGCTGCCACCTTTGGTGGGTGTGTGGCTCTATTCTAAACTGCCGCAACAAGTGAGAGTTTACATGCCCTTCTGGGCCTCAGCCATTTCCCAGGCACCCCGTTGCCAGCAGCAGCAGCGGGTAGCAGCGTCGGAAGGAAATCGCTGGAACTCTACACCAGCACTGTTCCATAGCACCTGTTGGGGCAGCAGGAAACGGAAATGCCCCCTCCTGTCCACCTCACCATCTAACCCCTGTCCATCCTGTGGGATGCCTTCAGAGAGGCATCTGAAACTTTGATTTCTGTCATCTATAAAGTGAGAAAAATAAATACCTGTGGGGCAAGGTCTTATAAAGATTAAATGAGATGAAACATGCCTAGCATCGTCCCTGGGCAATCAGGAAAGTCAGTATCCTTCCAAATAATTGGCATGCCGGAGAATGGAAGGAAGGGACAGGCAGGTTTTTACCAAGATACTGATGTTTAAATTTGGTTTCATCTCCTACAGCCTCACTAACATCCAGAGAAATTAAAAATACAACAATACCGGGCACCTGGCTGGCTCCGTTGGTGGAGCATGCAACTCTTGGTCTCAGGGTCATGAGTTTGAGCCCCATGTTGTGTGTAGAGCTTACTTAAAATAAACAGAAAACAATATAGCAATATCGAGTTACCATTTTTTGCCTGTTGAATAAGCAAGATTTTACTGATAGTTTTCAGTGCTGATGAGGGTGTAGTCCACACTCCTGGCAGATACATAAATAGGTACACATTCCATTCAAAAAGCAGTTCAAGATATGCATCAAGAACCTTAAAATGACCTTTGATCTGTCCCAAAGGCTCTCCGAAGGAAATGCCTTTGATAGACCTAGAATTAACGCTATTCACCATGGCATTCATTGTTTATAATAAAAATCTAGAGACAAATTACAGGGGAATGTTTAGATATTTTAAAGTTACACACACACACACCATAGAGTATGTATAGCCATTAAAAAAATCATGATTTGGGGGACACCGGAGTGGTTCAGTCAGGTAAGCTTCTGACTCTGGATTTCGGCTCAGGTCATGATATCATGGTTCGTGAGATTGAGCCCCACGTCTGGCTCTGCTCTGACAGTGAGTAGCCTGCTTGGGATTCTCTCTCTCTCTCTCTCCCTCTCTCTGCCCCTCCCCTGCTCACAAGTACACATGCATGCTCTCTCTCTCTGTCTCAAAATAAATATTTTTTAAATCATTATTTTTTTAAGACTGCCAAGTTGAAAAAATAAAATACAAAAAACTTCATATATTAACTGGGAAAACCAGGTTATAAAACTGTATATCTAGTATGATTCTAATTTACTTTTTTAAATAACATCCATTTATTATTTCTTTTTTTTGTTGTTGTTAATGTTTATTTATTCTTAAGAGACAGAGCATGAGCAGGGGAGGGACAGAGAGAGGGAGACACAGAATCTGAAGCAGGCTCCAGGCTCCAAGCTGTCAGCATAGAGCCTGACATGGGGCTTGAACCCATGAACTGTGTGAGATCATGACCTGAGCTGAAGTCAGGCACTCAACTGACAGAGCCATCCAGGGTCCCCTCATTTATTATTTCTGAGAGAGAGAGAGCATAAGTGGGGGAGGGACAGAAAGGGGGAGATACAGAATCCGAACCCGGCTCCAGGCTCTGAGTAGAGTAAGTAGTAATATTCTGCTTCATTCCCACAGCTGCTGCTGGACACTCATTCCTTGAAGATGGTCCTGCTCGATCTGCCTTCCATTGGCTCACAGGTGGTGAGGAAAGCACCTGCCAGTTACACTAAAATTGTTGTGAAAGGCATGACCCGGGCAGAAATGATTCTCAAGGTAGGTCTTGTGTCTTCCTCAGGGTTTCCAGGAAAAGGGGCTGGTTATCCAGTGGTTTATTCCAAGGACTGTACTGGTTTTGAAAGTACAGATTAGGGCTGTCCCCATCAGTCCCAAAGGATTGTCTGCATTCTTTGGCTGGGCCAGATTTGGGCCTCATCAGAGATTGTTGGAGGCCAGTGGACAGTTACTCAGGGGATCAGTAATTCTTTCTGACAAATGAATTTTTCGTTGTAATGGGATTCTCTTATAGTAGGATTTGGCCAAGATTGGAAATTCGGTGGGGTTGTCTCTGAATCAGTGTCTAAGTCAAGGATCTCTTTACTTCTCAGCAGGAATTTAGCCCAGCTATCAGTTTCTCCCTTTCCCGTGTAAACCTCTGTAGCTTTCTAGACCCTGCAACTTTCCAGGAACTCCAAACAGATGTTGTAGTAACTGAATCTAATCAGCAAATAGGCTCTAAGCCCCATTTAACAGACTGTTCTATGTGGGTGATGATGTGGAGAATGTCTGAAGCCTTGAGCACTGCATCTGATTGTCCCCTGCACTTGTTGAGAAGAGAGGGGGTCCTGCTTGGGGGAGGGGAGAGGCTGCAGAACAAATGGAACTGTCGTGAAATGTTCCTAAGAGTCCCGGGCCTGCAGGCTCGTCAGGCCTGTCTCCCAACCAGAACGGCTTCAACGACGGCCAGAGTGAAAAGCAACTATGTACGCACACCCTGCATGCACCTTGAGCCCAGGCCTAACCTGTTTCTTCCCCCAGCTGGCTTCCTCTCCGGGCAGGGGAGTGATCTGCAGGGAGTCTCTGAGTGAATTACTGCCTGTCACCGCATGGTCCATTCTCTGGAGTTCCTGCATTCCGAAACCAAAGCGGAATGAATCTGAGGATTGTGATGCCATTAGTTTCCTTCTGTTTGTAGATTGACAGTTTAAGTGAATGTAGTTAAATGAAGTTCAGATTTTAGGCCTTGAAAGGCAACCTTAGCATTGTTGTCCTCGAGAAAGTCCACTTAGATCTGTGGGTTTTGCAAGCCGTTCCTCAGGGATGAAGACGCGCTGGGACAGCAGGAACAGGTGTCACGAACCCCCATGTCAAACAGGAGGTTCTCTCTCCAACACAGTTTTACAAATGGTCCCGATATTTAAAAACCACGTGGGAGGACCCCACCCCCGGCCTTCTGAGTTCAGATCTTCAGGGGAGGCACCTAGAAATCTGTATTTAAAGAACAATCCAGGTGATATATTTATGCTTTAGTAAGTTTACGAATCGTTGCTGTAATTGAACGCTGAGATGAACTAGGCCATCGGGGCATGGCCGAGTTTAGGCTTGCTGCCGTTTAAGGAAGTCTTGCGGAATGCATTTTGTGTCAGCTCGCAAGTAAGGAAAAGTGGTCCCCTGCGTCCCAGTCGCCAGTCTTCTGCAGGCCCACTCGTGCCTCCCTCCCCTGCAGGTGGTGATGGCCCCTCACGAACCGCTGGTGGTGTTCGTTGACAACTATATCAAACTCCTTACGGACTGCAACACAGAAACCTTCCAGAAGATACTGGACATGAAGGTTAGCTCGCTCTCTGGTTTTCTCCACACTTGCATATCCTCACCCTCAGTGGTTCCTAACTGGGCTGCAGATACGGGCTCGTGGGGCGCTTTCTCAGAGTGCATGCTGCAAACCAGATTCTAAGACCTCTTCTGAGGAGAAGGACCCCAGACAAAACAGCTTCCTGACCAACCCTGCTCGTACCTCCCAGCCCCACGGAGAACCGCTGCTCCGCGGAGGCTGGGGCCGGAAGGAGTGGACTGGAGAGGAGTTATCCCTACCCTGTCCCTTCTCTCTCCACCCCTTCGTTCTCTCCTTTCCTTTCTCCTGTTTTTCTTGCCCCTGCTTTCCTCCGAGGCTCCTGCCCACGGCCGGCAGCTCCCCTGAAGAAAGCGTTCAGCCTCAGCCTAGAGCAGTTAGGCTGTTAGCACAGCCAGGCTGCACTCTCCCCCAGAGACTTTCTGGACCAAGGTCCTGATTACCCTCCTTTCTCTCCCACCCTCAGGGCCTGAAGAGAAGCGAGCAGAGCAGCATGCTGGAGCTCCTGCGCCAGAGGCTCCCCACGCCGCCGTCAGGCCCGGAGGGCTCGGGCTCCCTGTCCCTGCTGGCTCCGACGCCGGAGCAGGAATCCTCGCGCATCCGCAAACTGGAGAAACTGATTAAAAAGAGACTGTAGGACGTGCATGGGGCCCTTTTCCCCCTGGCCAGTGCCCCCGAGCACCCAGCTGCCTAGAAACCCCCCACCTCCCCTGCGCTCCCCTTGACTCAGAGCAGCAATCCTGAAACCTCCTGGGACATTTGTGTAGTTGATGTGTCTTCCCCATGACCTGTCTTAATTCTCATTCTAATCAAAGAGCCAAACAAGGGCAGGGTGATAAGAAGGCTTCTGAGTCGGTCTCTGATTCCCACCTACGGCAGAGGCAGCGGCAGGTGAGAGGGCCCTGCGGTTCACTTGTCTTTCTGGGCTGCTCTCACTCGCTTTGCAGCCTCACCTCTGCAGCTGCTCCCTGAGGGCCGTGCTCCCTGTTGGGCGGCCTGGCGCCGGCGCCGGAGCTCATGCAGCCGCACATCACGGCTGCGGGACGTTAGCCTCGCCTTATGCAGCCGGTGGAAACAGGTGCACTCTTCCTTCTGGATCCTTCTCCTGGTATGTACTGCCGTGACTAGGCCAGGTTATCTCCGTAATCTGCAGGCCCGTCTGTGTGTGTCACGGGAGAGATGCCTCCCATACGTCTCACCCAGGGAGGCCGTATGCACCAGGCCTCGGGAGCAGGTGCCCCTATGTCGTGGGGCTCCTTGCCTGGCTGTGGGGGTGCACCCGTATCCGCCCTGGAGAGAAGGCTCCGTGTGCCGTGGCCAGATTCTTCTCTCCGTCTCTTCATTCCCACTCTAGGCCTGACTTCTAGTGGAGGGATTGCCTTCTGTGAAGAGAAACTAGGAGGTTTTCCTAGAAAACTTGTCTTAGGCTTTCTCCTCAGATGAAGCTGTGGGACGGCGCAGGAGGCCTGGACCCTCTCATCCCCTGCCTGGCCATTTGTTTCAAACCCACATCACTTTCCAGAATGATCTGAAACAACAGAGGTGATGTGAGGTGCCAGAGCGACATACCTTAGGAACACAATGTCGACCTTAAACACCTGCTCAGAGCCTGCTCCGGCCCAGAACACAGGCTGACCCCCCGGCCTGGGCCCTGGCTCTCAGCCAGCTCGGCTTTGCAGAAGAGAGCCATTCCCTAGAGCTGCCCAGTCCCCACGTCGTCCTGTGGCGTGACAACGGGCAGCATGCCAGGTGGCCGCCCTGATTTGCCTGCTTCGCCGGAAACCAAGCCTCAGTTAACCGTGACCGCAGCCTCCGGGCAGCCGCTGTTGGTGCCAGCGTTGTCCGGGAATTCTGGACCCTGTGTTGACCCAGTGGGGAGAGAGCTAAGGTGGAAGGGGACGCTCTTTACAGAGAATGCACACCACAGGCCCTCAGGATAAAATTGAGATCTCAAATAGCATTCAAAAATGAGTTTTCAGGAGAGAGGAAGTTTCCTGAAAATCCATAAAACTTGTGACAGCCATAAAGGAGGAAACAGTAAGGCTTGAAAATCAGACCAGGAACTGATGACTTTTCCCCTTCTTGTTTTCCAATACAACCGCTCTGTGCGGCGCCCCTTCCCCTCCATCAGCCTTCTCCCAGACTCCGCCCATCGCCGCAGCTTGATCCCGGGCCTCACCTCTTCACCCGCAGCCAGTCTCCTGCTAGTCAGTATGACTCGTGTGTACAGAGCGTCTCAAACTGGACGACACCGAGAAGAAACGCTGTTTTTGGCTGAGCTCTCTTAGGGAAGGATTGCTGCAGGAGGGCGGGGGAGGGGCTGGGGCCGAGCGCGGGCGGCACCCTGCCCAGACTTCACCTTGCCGGGACAGCCGTCCCACAGCACAGCGATGGTGGAGGTTAGCATTCACTTCCGGCCCATGAAAGAAGGCCAGTGGGCCCATCTCCAAACAGCACAGGCGCTTCAGCCATCTGTCGTCAACCTGGGGAGCCAGGAAAGCCACTGGACTCTTGCACCTGGTTCTTGTCACTCTCAGTGTTTATAGACGCACACTCCTCTCTGGTTCGTTCCTGAGGAGTCGTTTTCTGGACATCTCCGTAACGCATTGAGATGTCAAGCCGCTGTTTTCTCCCAGTTGGTGGTCACAGCCAGGGAAGTTGCTTTCTTGATTTATTACATTGTCAGTAACCTCCACGGAGCCTCCACATGTCAGTAGGAGTTATGTTAAATGTCTGTTGATGGGGTCTGAATGCCCCGTATGCACCCTCTAAAGGCAGCGTGTTTCTCAGCAGGGGGCACGCATCAGAATCACCTGGGGCCCTTTTTACAAATACAGTTGCCTGGAGATTCTGAGTCAGGAAGTCTGGGGTGGGGTCTGGGCATGCAGGTCATCGGGACGTTTACCCCCCTTGTTAGAAACCATTGCAACAGAGCGACATTTGCTTCATCCAAGCATTCCTGTTTTCGTAAATATTTATTTTTCCCAGCTCTCTAAGCAAGTGTAATTACTCTACAGGTGAGCTGGTACCAACATGGGGAAGATCCTCTGCTAACATCCAGCAGCTTTAATTTGAAGCTTGTGTTGATGACAGGGACCATGCCAGAATTGTACTGTCCCATACAGACTAAGATTCTTGCCGTCTTGACAACTTGGTCCCACAGAGAAATTTGATCTATGACTGTCACTTCTGAATAACATATATAAAGAGTACTCATTGATAAAAACAGTAACTAAGAACTCTTATTCAGCAAAATTAGATATTGTGCCCATTCGTCCCTCCCACTTTCTCTAACCCCTTAAAAAAAAAAACCTTGGGGCGCCTGGGTGGCTCAGTTGAGCATCTGACTTCAGTTCAGGTCATGGTCTCACGGTTTGTGAGTTCGAGCCCCGCGTCGGGCTCTGTGCTGACAGCTCAGAGCCGGGAGCCTGCTTCCGATTCTGTGTTTCCTTCTGTCTCTGCCCCTCCCCCACTCACACTCTCTCTCTCACTCAAAATAAATAAACATAATTTAAAAAATTTTAAAAAAACCTTCGAAGCCACTTTCTGTGGTTAAAATGAGTATCGGTAATTTAGACTTGATAAACTTCTTCTCTTTTTATGGACAGACCCTGATAGCTGGCTTAGGGGTGGCCAGGCCGGAGGCACTTGTGTCTGGGTCGTAACCGTGTGACAGGAACCACAGGGGACGGACAGAGTGTTTGGGCCTCCACGTTCGGTTCTGGAAGTAAAACTGGCGCCACTCCTCCCGCTCTTAAACCCCCTGAAAAAGGTGCCTCCTTTCTCATGCCGAGGATGGCTCTTGGGTGCAGATCAAACGGACTGAGAGTGGACCGCCAGAGAGCAGGGTGACAGTTAGGGGCGGACGGGGTGAGCCAGCAGGTCTGCCGCTGCTGCCTGGCGCGGGGGTGCCCCAGCGGCCCATCCTGGATTGCCGGGGCAAGGAAACCCAGCTCCCTGTTTCCGGAATGCGAGGGAAAACGCCAAAAGGTCACAGCTGGAAATGTAATTCCTCTCTCTCGGAGGAGAAGCCTCCAGAATAAGAGCTGGCTGACGGGGAGAGCGAGTGTTTCACACTTCTCTACTCCAAGTCAGATTTCTAAAAATAAAGTCATTAGAACTGCGTCAGGCCATTTAAACAATAGCCTTGGAAACATGGACACGCGAGAAGCCGCCATCCATTTTATATCATAAATCCCAATCTTCAGTCTCATCCTCGTATTTATCAAAATAGATAGCCTCCCAGACCCTCTAGGTCTATACCTTTGGGAGATATCAATTTCCTTAAAATAAAGGGACTGCTTTTTTTGTGTGTAAATATCTTTCATTTCCCCCATCTGGAAGTGATTTCTCGGTGCATATTGGAGCATAAAGTACCACAGTTAATTAAAGCATTACTGGATGCCATTTGCTAGGGTGTATTTCCTTCCTGCTGACAGAAAACAGAACAGACGATAGGAAAGAATTCGGAAGCCTGTGAAACTTGGGCCCGCAGCGTCTCCCCTTCTCCCGGGTGAAGATGTGCCCCTTCCCTGATGGCCCAGGGAAGCGGTGTCTGAAAACACACTCGTCGCTCAGGAAGGTCCGGGCATGTCTGGCTCTGCTGGATGCCTCTAGACCTACTCCTAAAGCGTGCTGCTTCCGATCTGGAGCCCTTCTTGTGCTCTGAATTTCTATCCTGTTGACTTTCCCTTCTCCACCATACTATTCCAGTCATAGCCTGCTTTTCCATGTGACTGCAGATGATTTCTGTCCTGTACACAGTAAGTTAATCCTGTTTCCGTAATAACTGGGTGGGCATTTTGCAGCGAACCCTCGGGGAAGTCTGGTGTTTCTTTCAGCAGTGGAAAATCTCTTGCAGCACCTCCATTAGGTTGGCTTGGAGAGCCTTACCTAGTTCTTTATTTTCGCCACCTCCCCACTTCGCTAGGATACCCAGAGATCGGTCTGATGAGAAGACTTTTCCTTAGAGGCTCAACCTGCCCGCCTCTCGTCCTTGTCACCGACAAAGGTACTGGAGAGCAGCAGGATAGGAAGAATGTGTCCATCTGAAACTAAAGCAGCCTGAGCCTAGAAATTTCTACAGGAGGACCTGGTCTCCGGGTCTGGTCTGGCACTTTGACATTGGACAAGTCTTAGGTCCTCTGAACCTTAGTTTTCTATATCTGTAAAAGGGAGTTATAATTAATAGGGCCGTGTGGGTCACAGGAGACCAGATTGTGTCCACGCGCTCTGTCAGCCATCAGGCAGCGTGAAAAATGAAGTGAATGTCCATCATCGCTCGCCTGAACCCCCAGCGCCCAGCCTGGCTGGATGGTGGGTGGCCATAGGGCTTGTTCTGTCCCCGGACTGACTTGAACAAAATGGCCAAGTGACAACATACTGTGCTGCTGTGTGCAGGCAGCATCGGGGCTGAGCATCGGAATAGCTACTCTTTGCCTTTAAAAAAAAATTTTTTTTTAACATTTATTTTTGAGAGACAGAGCATGAGCAGGAGAGGGGCAGAGAGAGAGGGGGACACAGAATTCAATACAGGCTCCCAGGCCCTGAGCTGTCAGCGCAGAGCCCAACACAGGGCTCGAACTCACAAACCACGAAATCATGACATGAAGCTGAAGTCAGATGCTCAACCAACTGAGCCACCCAGGTGCCCCAAGTCTTTGCCTTTATAGATCACACTTGTGATCTCCAACTTATTCAAAGAGTTTTAAGACTCCGAGCCCTCCGTTCCCCTTGCCCGAACAGCTGCTATTTCCAGAGCATTCAGGGTGAAACCTACAGACAGAAAAGAGCTTCCTCCTTCCTAGTGGGCTTGGCTGGGCTGCCTGTTGTGGAAAATGTGGCACGTTTCCTCTGAAGGCAAATTAGAAGGGTTGCCAAAGGCTCCCTTCCAAATAAATTCTTTAGATACGGTGTCTGGTATCCATAGGCCAGACTTTAACTGGCCATTCATGGCAGGGACAAATGCTTGCCCGCTCTCCTTCCCCCACCCCCTTTCCTACGATACCCGAAAAAGTACATAAGAATATCTTGGGACAGGCAGAGGTTTCAAAGAAGTTTAGACCTTTCCCAAGGCCAGCTGAATCCCTATAATCTGGGTTTTCAATGCGCTTTGGGGATATTGATACAGAGAATGCTAAGTGATAGAGGGATATTAAAGTTAAGCAGGTGCAGCACTTTGTCCCCTAGGAATGTTTATCACTTAATCTGAGGGCTCTGGTCGCTTCTGCCCAGTAATCAAATGGAATTTGTACAATCGCCGTGCCTCCTCCCGTTTGGGGTCATTTTTCAAAAGAGAAATTAAGAACAGCTCCTCAGCAAATCTCCCTTTACTTCTGAGGCTAAGGAAAGTATTTGCAAAGGGGCAGCCACTTTCAGGGGAGCTAGGTGAAGTGGTGGAGAGAATCTCTATCTTCTTGTGTGTGTTTACTTTGCGCTGATGGAAAAGAAAAGTGGTTCTCGGAGAGAAGGGGAGCGGACCAGCCACTAGAGAAACCACGTGCCACAGACGTCTGCCCAAACTAAAGCGCTGTGGCTGGGCTGCCTGGAGAAGACCCTGAAGAGCATTAGCAGGCAAATGGAAGAATAGCCAACGTCATATAAAGAAAGCAGGAATTCAAGACACAGAGACACCCCACGGCCTCATACCCAGGCCTGTTGCCTCCCTGGCATGGCTCTTCAAGGATTCATGGTGTTGGCACTACAGCTGGCTGGCCCTGCCGGAGGTGGAGGGCACCAACCATAGGTGAGGTCCCCGCTGGTTATGCCCTGGCCCTTAGCTGCAGCCCCAGCTACTGGCTGGCAGGCAGATCATCTCTCTGACCCTGAGGGGGACCGAGGGGTCTACACTCTTCCATGCTATCTGTATCTGGATGGGAACTAGTTACTATTTACTGCATCCTGAATACACAGTGATGCCTCATGGGATCAAAATCCCCATCAAGCAGGTAGGATCAGCTCCATTTTGCAGAGGTGGACCTGGAGGCCCGGAAGGCAGATGCTGCTGCCAAGGCCATGTGGCCAGCAGGGGGTGCTGTCCGGGTCTGACTCCTGTCTCCGTCTACCCATGCTCTTCGTGCTACACCTGTGGCTTTCAAATCCATGCGACCCAATTTTACATGGGATTCTCACTCTACAAGACAGAAGTATTTTATTAATACGTGTTACGAGTTCAAATAACTTTCAAAGCAAATCAGAGAGGACGCTGAAATCATTTCAGTAAATAGAAAACATTTTAAACCTAAGGCTATGGATGACACTTCATATGAATCAATCCCAGCATCCAATTCACATCTGTGTTTGGCTTTGGCTGCACAGAATACAGAAATCTTGATTTAATCCAGCTTAGAATGTGCAGCTAGTATCAGTTTTGTTTTAACAGCTCTCCTTGCAATCCCAGATACTCTGCAGTCACACAGACGTGACAAGGACGCTTGATCCTGAGGTCTGCGGGCACGTGGGCAGCCCTGACGGCACAGGTTAACACACGACGGGTCAGTATCACCAGACATCAGTGCCTAGGACACATTTTAGGATGTGTGTTGTACTATTACAGTTTTGAATGTTTAGGTACTTGTTAAAATATTTATTTTTGGGAGAGAGAGAGCGCACTCAGGCAAGCAGAGGAGGAGTAGAGAGAGGAGGGAGAGAATCCCAAGCAGGCTCCACACTGTCAGCTCAGGTACAGGACTCGATCTCACAAACCGTGAGATCATGACCTGAGCTGAAATCAAGAGTTAAGACCCTTAACCGACTGAGCCACCCAGGTGTCCCAAATGTTTAATTTTTAGGATAGGTTTTAAATATGCACTCTTAAGCGGAAGTTAAAGTCGAAACTTTCTGGAGCTCCTTTGCCTTCCCCCCACCCCAGAACATCTCTGAAGAACCCCAGATTTGCCCAGAAGTCAGTTTGGAAACTGCTACCCTCATTAATAGCTGCCACACATGGCTTTTCTGACCTTGGGGTGGAGTGGGGCGGGCTGGGGGGCGGTGTCACCTTTGTACAGGAGAGAGCACCATTGCACTTGAAATTCACTACCCATTTAGCAACACGCCTGAACCATTTCCCAAATCCTGTGTGGAGAACCCTGGAGGCCACCACCTGGGTTGGCCTTGCCACCTTTAGAAAGGGCGTCAGAAGGCCAGGAACCCCTGGTGCAAGGCAGCCATGTTCTGAGGACAACACCGTGCAACTGGAAGGGCGGAGGAGGCCTGGGCACCAATTGAAGGGAAGCCCGTCCATCCTTCTTTCAAGTGTCCCATGAGCCCCACGTGTTGCACCTGTCTGCACACACATCTGTGTATCAGTGCTCCCCAAACCTCCCGGGACTTGAAACCTAGAAATGATAACATTGATGCTTCCATTGCCTCATGCTTGGGCACATCACCTGAAGAGGGTCCAAGAGCCAGAGGTGATGGGCACGGGGACTGTGGCTGCTTCAGGGTGCCCCACACACACGGCCCCATTGCTGAGGGGACCAGTGTGGGCATTTGCTGTACAGTAGTTACAGCGGTGGCCCAGCTCTGTGGTCGGGAAGCTCCGAATCGGAGCATCAGTGTTAGCACGTTCACTTGTTTTTAGAACATGGGTCGAATCCCCTTCTGTAGATGGGAAATTAAGGCCCTGAGCAATTCAGTCACTTGCATTCTCCCCATTAGGATCCCGCCACCCGCCCAGCCCCCGTGCTACCGCTGCTGTTTGTGTTACCATTTCAAACGCGAGCTACAGCCTCTGCCTGCACCCCCACACGCACTTCCGCTTACACAGCATCCAGTCAGCTACCTTCCAGAAACGTCTCTTGAAGGCCGTTGATGATGTTGCTACACTTTCATTCTCTGTGCACTCTCCATTTATTTGAGGAGTCCTTCCTTCCCAACCCCACTCTCCTGGGAATTCTCCCAAAACCCCTGTGATGGCTTGCTTCCTTGTTCAGGTACCTCTTGGTCTCCTTCACCAACTCTTCCCGACCTGAGTGAGCCTTGACTGCGGTCAGGCCCCAAGGTCTTCACTCCACACTCCTTCAGGAAATGTGTCCATCACAGGTGCAAACCCTTGCTGTGCCTTCTGAGGTTTCTCCCATTTTTAGTTGGTGGCCTTCCCCTCCGTTGACTCCAGCCTACTTTCATGTCCCAGCTTTATGTAGCCCCTCAGCCACTGTTCTGGAATCCCCCATGTCCCAACGACACCACCTTCCTTCCCTGGTTCTTCCATCTCCAAGCCTTGGAGTCAGTCACACTTGACAACTCTCGCTGTCAGCCAATACGGTTAATTGATTCTAAAACATTTTCTTAATTATTAATCAAGAGAAAATCCAACTTGTCACAACAAATCGAGACTGTTGGCTCCATAAAGGCCTGGGAGGTGGGGTTTCAGCATGAGGAAGCCCCTCCATGGTCTCCATGGTTACAGCTGGGCCCAGTGACTTCCTCTTTGTTCTGAGGGTTTCTCAGAAGGAGCTGGCATGATCCTCACTCCAGGGAGCCCTCTCTCTCCCCTAACTGGCAGCACTGATGGTTCTGAGTGTTTCCTGGGCTGCTGCTTCCATATTCTTTACCTTATAAAATGATGCAACAGTAATACTCCTCTTCAAAATATCATTATCAGTATTCCGGTTAGTAAGTTAAAACAATGTGGCAAGATGTCTGGGGTAGGGGGTGGAGGTGAGGGAGGCTGTGTGGCTCAGTCAGTTGAGCGTCGGACTTCAACTCAGGTCATGATCTCGGGGTCCGTGAGTTCAAGCCCTGCNAAAAAAAAAAAAGTCAGTAGCAAGCAGCTTAACAACAGAATTTAAGACATCTTGTTCTTCAGCGTATAGAGGTCCATTCATGCAAGTGGCTGCCTGGTATTTTATAGCTCAGATATATCGTTGTTGATTTAGCCAGTCTCCCGACCATCTATAAACAGGCGTTTTGTATTCTTTGGCTGTTAGAAACACCTCATCAGGGAGACTCTGTGTAAGGCTCTTTGTCTGCTTGCTCTCGCCTTTGCATAGGATACTCTTCTAAAATTGTTCTGGTCCCCTGTAAAGGATATGCACATTTAGAATGTTCCAGCTCTCACCAAAACAGCCTCGGCAGAGACGGTTTTGCGTACACTCTCCTGGACCGTGTGTGTACCCGCTTCTCCACAGCACTTGCGCCGGAACGTTTTCCTGCCCCTTGATCTAGAGGATGTGGCTGCAGCCATGCCTGAGGAAACGCAGGAAGCAGAAGTGCCCCTTTGGGTTTTGTTGTGTAAAAACCAAATGTGACCCAACCGGTGCCGTGCCGTGTCGCAAGCGAGCTTTCTTACTAAGCCAAAGACCTGTGGCTTCCCTCACGGTCAGGGCTCCTGGAGGATGTGCTTTGTTGGGGCCCTTGTGACAGCAATGACTATCCTTTGTGCGTGAGAGAGGTGGTGGTTTGGTATGAAATTGGGCATTCTCCCTAGNCGCTCCAGGAGCAGGCAGGCTGTCCTGTGTGTGTTGTCCTCGGGCGGGACTGGACAGACATGTAGTAGCTGAAGTTCCTGGCTGCAGACCTGTATAGACTTCTGTGATGCTGTCGTCGAGAGGAAAGTCTTGAATNGATGGCGGGCTCGAACCCACAAACATGAGATCATGACCTGAGCCAAAGTCAGACACTTAACCAGCAGAGCCACCCAGGCGCCCCTTGTTTCTTATTCTAAACATGTACCTCAAAAAACTTTTTAAGTAATCTCTACATCCAATGTGGGGCTCAAACTTGCGACCCTGAGATCAAGAGTCTCTACTGACCGAGCCAGTCGAGCCCCCTACCTTTACATTTTAAGAGTCAGAGCACCTGGGTGGCTCATTCAGTTAAGCATCCGGCTCTTGATTTTGGCTCAGACTGAGCCCTGTGTCAGGCTCTGCGCTGACAGCTCAGAGCCTGCTTGGGATTCTCTCTCTCTTTCTCTCTCTCTGCCCCTTCCCCTGCTCACACTCACTCTCTCACTCTCTCTCTTTCTCAAAATAAATAAACATTAAAAAAAATAAATTTTAAGAGCCAAAATTCTGGAGGACTTTGCGTACAATCCACACCATCACCACAGGACAGTGGATATTGACATATCTTTTTGTTCTTTTTTTTTTCTTTTTTTTTTTCATTTTAAAAGGCTTTTGACTGTCAGGTAGAAAAGGAGAAACCAGAGGGAATATGACTTGGCATTGAGGCTGAAGATCCCTGAGAAGAAATCCAGAACCTCACCACTCTGGGCTGAGCGCTACGGGGATGTAAAAGACACCCCCCATAAGTTTGAGGGAAGTCCTGATCTAGAAGCCATTACATGACTTCCAGTGGTCAACCTACGAGACTGCAGGCCCCACAGAGAAGCCCTGCGTTCAGCAAGGCACCTGAAGGAGGAGAAACCGTGCTTGAGGGTATTGTCCAGACAGGCAGGCCTAAGAGAGGTGCACCTCACAGAGTTCCTCGTGGGGAGGCGATGGCTCCCAAGCCCCCTGCGTTCCCAGGAGTGGTGAAAGGACTGGCTCATCAGCAGACACCTTAGGCCGGCACAATATTGAAAGCAGAGGGTAGCCTTCCAAGGCCCAGCAACACAAGCTATACTTCAGTAGAGGCCGGAGAGGGAGGAAGATGACCGTGGACCAGGCACTCATCCCAGCCACCCCATCCTTGCTGCCACGCTGTTGTATCGGCCTCACCCAGGCAAAAGAGAAAGACAAGAATATTAATTACCCAAAGCCACTAGTCGTTTCCAGAAAGTAGGAAACTACACCGATCAGCAAGACAGTTTTCCATTGAGAGATGACAGCATAGGAGCTAAGTCGAGTCCAGTGAAAAAAATTAAAAGAGCATTAACCTTTGTCTGCCAGAGGACATAGTCACAAAATAATCCCCATTACACGTGAAGAGGTGAACTAACAGCTTGTGGCCGCGTACTTGGCATGGCATTTCCAGCCGAGAGCACGGCTAGACTAAGCCAGCCACCCTAACTCTCGCTTCCCCTGGTCACCTTTGCAGGATGCGTGTCCGGGAGTGGAGCTAATTGACCCCGGGAGGGATTGAACTTGGAGCGCTGGGCAGGTCTGCAGTGCCCAGTGCTCTCTGCCCAGTGAAGTTAAGGCAGAAGAGAAAGATGCCCGTCAAAGCTCTGTGATGAGATCTCAAGATCTAGTCCAAGACTAGGCAAACTCAAATGCCCTTTATCCCCCCTGCTCTGCAGTTTAGGCAGTTTATCCTGAGTGTGGCCACCAAAAAGCTTCCAAGGTTGACCACGAAGCAGGTAGCATTTGGTAGAGAGGACGCTGCAGGGTCTACTTCTTGGTAATCAACAAAGACCGTCAGAGCTCCCAGCCTTCACCTGTTGTTTCTTCCGCCTTGTCCCCTCCCTTCCTTGCCTGCCGATTTCGTACTTGATGCTCTAAGATCAGCACACATGCTGCTCCCTCCGGAAATCTTTGCCCAAGCTTTGCCTCCCTTCCTCCCTCGGCCGGGTGGAGCCCCCTCGGAGCTCCCACACTCTGCCTCTCATAGAGTAAGCCCTTAGGTGCTGGTTGAATGAATGGGTCTTGTGGGAGAGCAGACACTCGAATGAATCCCAAGCAGATTTTGCTAAGAGCGACCAGCCTTGGGAGTAGAAGTAAAATGCGTTCTGGCGGTACGAGGCCAGGATATCTGCTGATAAATAGTATGTCAATGAGGAGCACAGAGCCCAGATTTTTTAACGTCCGTGTAGGATGCAAGGCCCAGGCCGAGTTTGTGTTACCTGAGCTTTTGACAACAAGTGTGTACAAGGACAGGCAGGCACTGTGTCCTATGCCGAAGGCCCGTCTTGGGGTGTGGAAGATGACGGTGTCTGGCATTCTAGAAACTCCTGCTTCCAACACAGCCCACAAACAGCAGAAGACCCTTTCTCTGATGCTTTACCTGGCGGCTCTGGCCCGAAAAGCCTGCCGAGCAGACAGCCTTGATGCTAAGGAAGGTAGCTGATCTCCCTGGGATATCAGAGTCCAAATTTCAGTCTTCAAAAACTGCTGAAGATGGGATGTGGCTGATGTTTGATGGCCATCTGGTGGAGCAGAGAGACCCCGCTGAAGCTAGAGATGACTGTCCTCATCATCCCGAGGTCCAGACAGCCTCTTTCCAGGCGGGACCTCGGAGCCTCTAAGAAAAGGGGCCAGAAGGACAGGCCTGACCTGGGGAAGAGAGATCTGGAATTCAAAGGGTTTTGTTTTTGTTTTTGTGTGTGTGTTTTTACTATTTGCCTCTTGGCCTAACCCTGCAGGGTTCAAGTTTGAATACTAGAGCAGGAAGCAGGCATAAAGGAAGCCACACTGCTTCACACTACAAATATAGCCTCCCCCCACTGCCAGCGTTGCAGCGGCAGCAGCACCCAGGGCTCTGGGTAGTGGGGAGGGGGCAGCCGCGTGGCTGATGGTGGTCTCCGCAAGGGCGGCCTGCTGGGGCCCCGTGGTGGGACACTGTCACACGACATAGCAGAACCGGAAGCGGGGGCGATGGGACAGGAAAGGGGAAATTAATAGCAGGCATCCTACGTGCATGACCAGATTTATATGAGCACATGAGAGACACCTTCAGAGGTTTCCAGAAATGCTTGTCCGTGCTTGGGGTCACCCTGCAAAAGTGCAAGGTCAAGTTCCAGTTACCCGCCCCCCCCTTCCCCTGCCGTGATCTGGCCTGGGAAAACAGGAGACACACTTTGTCTTTGCTACCTCTCCTCTCACCCCAAGTCCTTCCCCCACCCCTGGCTACTTTTCAGTAAAGACTCAAAACTGAAAAACATTTCTTCAAAGGCATGTAAATGTCTTCAGCAAGCATCAAGAGTTTCCAGTTGTACATAGCTGCAAACCACAGCCGCCTCCTGCCTGTGCGTATTCTGCTTCGAATTTGGGGGAGGAGAGGAATGCACTGAGGGGCCCTGGCTCCTGGGAAGGACACCATGGATCAGACCGTCACCGTGGAGCCAACTGGCCGCCTCCATGGGCTCCCCGCTCGCCATCTCTTCCCACGCGGCCCAGGCAGGCCAGCGTCCCCGGGTGGTCCTGAAACACCATGGCGTCTCGAGGCTGCCTTTGGATCGTGGCAGCGCAACCCAGCCATTTGTTCCCCAGGGACAATGACAGCACACCCTTCTATCATTCCTTTCAGCCAAGGAGCCAAGGGGCTTAACTTCGATTGCTCAACTAAGGGCTCTTTTTCTGGGCTGCAAGTCCTTGTCCAGTGTGAATACGCAGAACGGAGCCAGGAGTGCAAGTGTATTGATGCAGGTCCAAGGAGGCCGTGTGCCCCAGCTCTTTGCAAAATCCCATCTGGGTTTTATTTTGCAGAGGCCGCTTCTGTGTAACTAGGGAGCATTTGGGAGCACAGCTCTCAGCTTATAAATCAGGAGCCCTCGAGGATGGAGTCGTATTTGGGGCCACGGGGCTCTCCATCCCCCAGGGGACACCAGCCTGATTCCACCCCAAGCTGCATGCAGTTTCTAGGTTAGTGTCGCCGGCTGTGCCGGACCAGGTATCTTCCCACCTGACCTGGTGTTCTCCCACTTGAAAGGTCAGAAAAGGAGCTGGCGGGGCACCTGGGTGGCTCAGTCAGTTAAGCATCCGACTTCAGCTTGGGTCATGATCTCACGGTTCGTGAGTTTGAGCCCCACATCGGGCTCTGTGCTGACAGCTCAGAGCCTGGAGCTTGCTTCAAATTCTGTGTCTCCCTTTCTCTCTCTGCCACTCCCCTGCTCATGCTCTGGCTCTCTCTCTGCCTCTCTCAAGAATTAACATTTTAGGGGCACCTGGGTGGCTCAGTCGGTTAAGCATCCGACTTCAGCCCAGGTCATGATCTCATGGTTCTTGGGTTCAAGCCCCGCGTCGGGCTCTGTGCTGACTGCCAGCTCAGAACCTGGAACCTGTTTCAGATTCTGTACCTCCCTCTCTCTCTGACCCTCCCCTGCTCATGCTATCTCTCTCTCTCTCTCTCAGAAATAAATGAAACATTAAAAAAAATTTTTTAAGAGGAGCTGACCTGTCCCCTCAGGCCCACTTCACCCTGAAATTGCTAAGCCAGAACTTGGGTGTCCCTTGGCTCTATCTGGCTCATGCCATCTTCGTGAGTGCCAGAGCTCAGGGTTATAAACCTTCCTGTGCACACGCTCCTGTGAGTTTATCTTTTTAATTCAGTTCCTCTTCTTATTGAATATGGCAGGTCCCTTTCAGTGTCCTTTGGAACCTCTAATCTTAATCCTAAAATACTTATGGAAACAAAATACAGTTTAATTTTTTTTAAAAAGCATTTTGTTGATACAGGTGCAGAGGAAGGAAGGGGGGACCTGACGCAACACTAAGGCAAATCCACTGCCCCGTAATTCCAGACCTCCGGGGCCCAGGATGCTGGGACTGCAAGGTGCCAGGGGGCACGGGGCACAGGCCAGCCTGCTGGAGCCGGCACTGTTTTTAATCCTCTGGCTGGCTGGGTTTACTGAAGACAAGCTGTTTGTTCCAAAACAATACACCGCAGCGCTTGTAGGGGGGCCTGCCCTGTTCTTGCTGACTCCTCTCCGTTCAGGCATCAGCTTAATTCAGGGCCGAAAAAGGGAAAATGCAGGACTGGCATCATTGTTAGGTATCTTTTGTCCCTCGGACCCTGCTGAGAAAGGCCACAGGCCAGAAGCCAAGCCCGACGAGGACACCAGTCTCCGTGATCCAGGCAGGGACGCCTGGCCCTGGCACGCTCTGAAAAGACAGCTTTGAGAAGAGCCTACTCTTTTTTTTCTTTTAATTTTTAATGTTTTTTATTTATTTCTGAGAGAGAGAGAGAGAGAAGCGTGAGCAGGAGAGGGTCAGAGAGAGAGGGAGAATCTGAAGCAGGCACCAGGCTCTGAGCTAGCTCTCAGCACAGAACCCGACACGGGGCTCAAACCCACGAACTGTGAGATCATGACCTGAGCAGAAGTCAGACACTTAACCAACTGAGCCACTCAGGCGCCCCAAGAAGAGTCCACTCTTAAGCAGGCTCTGTGGTCTTGTTTTATTTCATATAGCCCCCCTGCCTCCCCCCACTCCCCACTCCTGCCGATTCTTGGCGTGCCCCAGCTATGCCTCAGAAGAAGGCCTCTCTTCAGAGCCAGACCCGGAGGGGGCAAAGGTGGAACCCATCACCCCTCCCGAGGTTTGGTGAGAGATTTTTTAAAGAAACATCCTGTGGAAGGCAATCTGGAATAAGATGGAGGACAACGATGAGCCCGGGGAAGGGGGACCTTCCAAAAGACCGCAGTAGATTTACGGCATGAACTCATGGCTCAGGGCTGAGGAAACACAACTGATTTCCCGTCTGAGCTCCATGGCTCCCCTTGTAAAGCAAGTCCCCCTGCTCTCCCACCCAGAAGGACACGTGGGCAGGCTGAAGCTGGATCATTTCTGTTGTCAGAACACCTCTGCTCCTCTCCACCAGGAATGCTGGGAGTTGACGGAGGCGCCTGTGCAGGCAGGAAGCTCCCCACCCTCTCCTTGGGCCCCATGTGCCTTCTGGTCAGCTCGGACTTACCTTGGAGCTCTTCAAAGACAGTTGAGCAAGTGTGTACAAACCCAGGCTCCTTCCTCCTTGTCTTTTGATTGGCTGGAAACCAACGGAGGGTCAGAGTTTGGTGCGGCTTCTTCCTGTTTCATGGGAATCTGGGACCCTGGTCTCCGATCTGCTTCTCCATCAGTGTCCAGATGCGGGGCTGGATTCCTCTTCAAGCCCCTCCCATTCCTTGTGTGTGTATCGGTGCTGGCTTCCTCTGTGGGGAAGGAGGCCGTGGTGGGCCATCAGCTTATGTCTCAGGAACTCGTTGGCAGTGTCCTGGGCGAGGGCCAAGGATGTCCTCTGGGTTCAGAGAGCCCTGCCTGACCTCTTCTTGACGAGTTCGCTGATATCCACTGTAGATTTGAGGAGCTCTTCTTGGGGATCGGACAGGACTTTCACAGGATGGGGGTCAGTGTGCGGATGCTTCTTGCGTCCACTGTGATGGCCGAGAGGCCCGTGTGAAATCCTGGGCCAGCTGCTTGATGACCCTGGAGCCAGGGAGGAAGGGGTGCCCCAAAGGCATCGCTTTGACCTGCCTGGCTCCCCCAAAGCAAGCAGGCTCAGAGCCCCTGGCTCACTTTGGCAGCTTTGATGTCTGTGGGTCTTTGGTCACACTGTGGATAATCTAAATGCTTCAGAGTTTCCCTCAGAGGGTGGCAGTGCTGGGCTCCCAGGTTTTAGCAGGTGCAGGTGGAGACCCCTCCCAAGCTCCCCACAACAGCCCACACTTTGATGGAGAGAGCTGGGGCACCGGCCTGACATGCTGACCTTCCAGAGTCTCACACTCCACCTCTTCCTGGCCAGCGACCTTGAAGGCCATCACCTCCTTGGAGCAACTGCCTTCTTCCCGGACACCCTTCCCAACCTGACCAGGATTAGGGAAGAGTTCTTAGGATCTACCTGGCAATGCTGGGGGGTAAATTCCCTCCGGGACGCTGAGTCTTCCTGCCAGCACCCCACGCTTGCCACAAGTCCAGGAAGCCCTGCCAGTCCTCTTGGGATGTGCCGCGTTGAGGGAGGACAGCCTGGGGTATGCACTTGGTGGGATCAGCATAGCCACATACTTGGCCCAACTTGCGAGGCCCATTGCTAACAGTCCACCATTGCACTAGCCATTGAGCTAAGACTGCGCTCCGTTGACTCTGTAATCTATTCCCACAGGCCCTAAATGAATGTGTGACCTCCCAGTATAGAGGCACCTGCCAGGTTTCTTTTCCAGTGAAGGGGCCCATCCAAGGCAAGGTGACTTGTACCAGCGATGTGACTCAGACCAAGTCATGTCCCTTTTCTGTTACCTGAAAATGAGAAGCGAGGAAGGCAGGACGGCTGAAGTCTGCTGCCAGACCTGGAACATCTACTCCCTTTAAATTCTGACTTTAACAGGTCCCGAGCAGGACAAGTACCCTTTGTTTTTGCCGGGATGCAGACCGGCTGCCACTGTGGGGCCTGCACAGAGCCCACCTCTCCTTCAGCCAGGACACACGTCCTCTCAGAGCTGGCACCTGCCAGCTAGGTCTGGACACATCTCCTGCTTGAGGCCCTGAGCTAAACACCCAGCAGAAACTCCCAGGGTGGGGTGGCTGGTGGGGGTGAGAGCTTCTAATACTGAACTGATAATCACGGAGGTCTCTGTGAGCAAAAGCACTAGATTTGAGAATAGCTACAGCTGACAGCTACTGAGTTCCCGCTCGGATAAGGGCCTCTCTGTCAAACCAGAGAAGGGAGGAATCCCCCAGTCTGGTTTTTAGAAAGGCACTNAATTCCTATGAATGAGAAGCTATGCACCCCCCCCACCCCCACCCAGGGACCCCCTGGCCTCTTGGATAGTCCGTGGGCAGCCTGCTAGCTTGTTCATGTCCTTCAAGGTTTCGGTCTGTGCCCACTGCAGAATCTCCCTGTCTGGTGTGGTCACAGGCTGCC
>NW_027551561.1:2535878-2536315 GCF_008692635.1 Crocuta crocuta | reverse complement strand
GAGCCCGGGGCGGGAGGGCGGGGAGAGCCTGGCCAGCTGGAGCCGGTGGCTGGAAAATTGTCATCGCCTGGGAGGCGCGGGAGCCCCGGGAGAGGCGCGTCGCCGCCTCCTCTCTTTGGGGTGGCGGCCCCCGGAACTGCGAGTCTACGACTGGGCCACATTCCTGCCCGGCCCGGCTGGAGAGGGGCCCGGGACGCCCAGAAGGAACCCCAGCCTTCTCTGTACTGTGGGTCTGGCACGCACCCTTCCCCCCCTCCCCGGGCTTTGCCCTTACGGGGGCGCCTCCCGAGGGCCTGGCTCCTCCTGTCTGGTCTTGGGGAGAAGGGTGTGCTTCAGCTCCCTGATTCAGAGGGCGGGGGGGGGCAGCCTTTGGGGACCATGGTCGTGGCGTGGTAGAGGGTCTTTGGAAGAAGTTACCCCATGAACTTCTGTCCTCC
>NW_027551561.1:2534209-2535804 GCF_008692635.1 Crocuta crocuta | reverse complement strand
CCTGTCACATAACCTGTCTGGCACGCGGTGGGTGGGAGACCTTTAGGTGGGTGGAAACTTTCAAAAAGGAGTCCTTTTATTTTATTTCAGAATTTGTACTTAAAGACAAAAACACCTAGTCTTTTTTGCCTCAGGAATCGCTCAGGTGGTGTTTATTGTCTTTCTCTAGAGCTCAGGGGAAGCCACATCCTGCCTACAGCCAAGGCCCAAAGTGGGGCTCTCAGCCCCCCTCCCTTCCCCATAGGGGTGGGTATTTACAGCGCTCTTCCCAGGGATGAAGTAGTCCGTGGCTGCGCTGTTCTTAAAGACCCATGCACTTTGATGGGCGTAGAAGTCTCTACCCACTGACTCTCTGAGACCTTGGTGCATGGGGGCATTTCTATTGGAAGGAAGCACTTGCTTCAACTTGGCCTTCAGAACCCTTGCTGTCTGGCACACCCCCTGACCAGAGGCAGATACATGCATTGGTGCCCCTGATGCTGCGCTGCCGCCTCTACCTGGCATGCCTTTTCCCTCAGAGCCTATGCCCACCTACCTTCCCCAACACCCAGCTGCCTTTTTTTTTAATGTTTTTTTTTAAACTTTATTTCTACGAGAGAGAGAGAGAGAGACAGCGTGAGCAGGGGAGGGTCAGAGAGAGAGGGAGTCACAGACTGAAACAGGCTCCAGGCTCCGAGCTGGCAGTCAGCACAGAGCCCGACGCGGGGCTCGAACCCACGAACCACGAGATCATGACCTAAGCGAAAGTCAGACGCTTAACCGACTAAGCCACCCAGGCGCCCCACCCAGCTGCCTTTTTGACCTATCAGAGCCCTGCTGGCCCTTCAAGCCCAACTTGTCACCTCCTCTGGGGAGCCTTCCTTGATGCTTCCCCCCCAGGCCATGCCCAAATCAGTGGTGTGGTCCCCGTTCCCTGGTGACACCTTATCCATGTGTCTCTTGGAACCCCTGCTGTGTGCGACATCTCCAGCCTGGACCCAGGGCAAGCGGTGTGCTCAGGGAGTGTCTGTTGAGTGGATGGAGATGAGGGAGCCGAGAAGGCAGGGGCGAGAGAATTGAGCACTTGTGTGGATTCCTGGCGGCAGTGTGAGTGTTGGAGAGTCAACCACCTCCCCTTGCTGCCAGCTTGCTGCCAGGCCGAAGCCCCGAGCGCTGCCTGGAGGCGCTCCTGAGGTTGAGGAGCGTCTGGTAGTCAGAGGGCTGGGGACAGAGCAGGGCTCCCCGCCACTGCTTGGGAGCTCTTTCCCCAGATCTGCAGCAGAGACTGCGGAAACAACCCCCCCACCCCCACCCACTGACCTTGGTTCCCAACCGTGGCCCCTCCCCCAGCCAGGGCTTCTTAAACTCTCCACCCAAGTTCAGGAGCTGGACGCTTCGCCCCTCCCTCACCTACCGTGGCCCCCTTTGACTTCTCTGTTTCCACCCTACACCCTCACTGGACACTCTGCCCTGGCAACATGAGAAGAGTCTTGGAGCCTACCTTCTAAAAATGTCCCCTTCCTTCTCTATCCTGGAAGATGTGAGGGCGGGGCCCCCGCCTCCACATCCTGGCCAGAGTGTGGCTTGTACTCTTAAATTAGGCAAAGAAAATGATA
>NW_027551561.1:2533176-2534171 GCF_008692635.1 Crocuta crocuta | reverse complement strand
GATAGATTGCCAGTAAACCCAACACCCCAAAAGGCTGCTCCCCGTTGAATACTTAACACAGAAGCCCAGTTCCAGTCACATGGGGTGAAAACTAGCACCTGCATCTAGGACGGAACCGTCCCCCTTACTCAGGCTACTCGATGGATCAAAGTTTGGGGCTTGATACATGCTAGAAGCCAGTTAGCCTCTAGGAATGCTGTGCTCTGGCTTCTGAATGGTGGACGGTGGCGGCGAGAACTTGGGGTGTTCGTCTTACCAGTGAGTTTGTGGGCCTCCCGGTGTTGGGTGGGTGTTAACAGTCCCAGAGGCAGAGAAGGCGACGGGGAGGTTGGCCTGAATCTGGAGTGTGAAAAAATTCCTGGTAGAGTTTTGTTTTGTTTTGGCCTTTTCTTTTTTTTTTTTTTTTAATTTTTTAATGTTTTATTTATTTCTAGGAGAGAGAGAGAGAGACAGTGTGAGCAGGGGAGGGTCAGAGAGAGAGGGAATCACAGACCGAAACAGGCTCCAGGCTCCGAGCTGGCAGTCAGCACGGAGCCCGACGCGGGGCCCGAACCGATGAACCGCCAGATCATGACCTAAGCGAAAGTCGGACGCTTAACCGACTAAGCCACCCAGGCGCCCCTGTTTTGGCCTTTTCTAAAGTATGGCTGACACAATGACAGGGTTGAGGGACACGTAATTGAGGGCTCTGGTTAGTGAAGCCCCAGCTCGTCGAGGCGTCCTCACTGCCTTAAACCGTGTGATGACGCAGCAGCCCCAGGGTCTGGCCGGCGTCATGACGCTGAGCTCCTCAGCCTTTCACAAAACCTCAGTGATGGAAGGGGGTACCCCCTTGGTGTGCAGATAAGGTAACGGGGCATGGGGTGCGACCCGGACCTCTTGGCTCCCGTGCAGGCGCCCCCCCCGGCTGGGGGGCGGCCCTGCTCCGGCATCGTGGCCGCGGGGAGGACACAGACTGCAGCCGGGCCCAGCAGGAAGCTCAGAGCCAGGACCAC